>NC_079539.1:6210863-6370863 GCF_003711565.1 Takifugu flavidus | reverse complement strand
GTCAAAGCCCAGACGTCAGCGTAAACGGGGTCGGTTTTATTTCAGAAGGCTGGGAGGACGCCGTCCACGGTGTCCTCTCTACAGACGAGCAGGACTTCTGTCCCAGCAGCTCTGTAAGTGTCAGTCAGCGGGTCGACGTGCTCGCCTGCTGCACGTGCCGCTTCACCTCTGCAGAGGCAGATCAAAGCCCGAACGTAACGCGGCCCGAATGGTGACCGACTCACGCTTGCTGCTGCCGCTTCGCTCTGGGATCGAGCGTGAAAAATGTCATTTTCAAGAATGAGCAGAAATCCCCTGAAAACCTTCAGCAGCAGATAAAGTCAGTTTGGAGCTGTGACTGAAGGTCGGGATGGTTGGAAAACTTATATTTCACCCTCAGACTCTCGATTCAGCAGCTGACTAATTACACAACTGTGTGTCTTCCATTTCCTTTAAGATCTGACTCTGCTGAAGAGCCTTTTTGTCTGACCGTTACATTATAAATGCATTTGTAGGGGAAAAAGTGACATTTATAGATGATTTAATTCAGAATTCAGATCATGAAAGTCAGATAGTGGCTTCACTCATGAGCTTTTTCCTTCCCCAGATGAGTTTAAGGGTCACTCGCTTCTTCAGGCTGCGCGTGAGGCCGACGTGGCCAAAGCCAAGAAGAGTCTGGTCCTGGAGATCATCAACTTCAAACACCCTCACACGCATGAGACTGCACTGGTGAGACACACACACGCACACACACACGCACACACTGGGCTGCACAGATGCTAAGGCAGTGTTTCCGTTTGTGCGTTAGCATTGCGCTGTTGCGTCGCCGCACCCAAAGAGGAAACAGGTGACCGAGCTGCTGCTGAGGAAAGGTGCCAACGTCAACGAGAAGAACAAAGAGTGAGTTGTGCTGTCGGCACACGTTTGTGCAGCATCATTTAACACAGGTTGTTCACTAAAACGGCCTTTTGTGTGCTGTCAGTACTTTGGTGTGTTTGTCCCATCAGTTACCGAATTCAAATAAATACATTTTATCGTAAATAAAATAATTATTATAATAAATTGCTAAAACCTCATAAGAAATATTGATGCTTTCTCAAGCGTCTGATGTGAGAATATTTGCGTTTCTGGAAGAGGGTGCTAAACCCTGAGATTAACGCTCAGATTAACCTTAAATCCTCCGTCTGCAGTTTCATGACGCCTCTTCATGTGGCAGCAGAACGCGCTCACAACGACGTCATGGAGGTTCTGCAGAAACACGGTGCAAAGGTAAATCTGCCTTAAGCTGACAGTGTTTACATTTACCCGAAAATGGGGGATTTTGAATGCAAATCGTCACATTTTGCTCCTTTTGAAGGCACTTTTGAAGGCTGAGTAACGGTGGTGTTTGCAGGTGAATGCTCTCGACACGCTAGGTCAGACGGCGTTGCACCGCGCAGCCCTGGCCGGCCACCTCCAGACCTGTAGGCTGTTGCTAGGATACGGGGCGGACGCCTCCCTGGTGTCCCTGCAGGGCTTCACCGCCGCTCAGATGGGGAATGAAGCCGTGCAGCAAATACTCAGCGGTGTGTGAACAGTTTGTTGATTCAGACATGAATTAAAAACATGGTGAAGGTCGGTGCTCAACCTGATGAGCACCGAGCATGGGTTTGGTCGTGGAGACACACGTCTAATACTCTCATTTATTTCCCTTCGGTCTGTGAGGAGCACATTTCTGTCGGCAGCAGCGGCGCTGCAGCAGGTCGGCGCATTGATCCGAGGGTCCATCGAGCGGCAGAAAGTGAATCTGCGCCTCTGTTCTGGGGACAATATTGGCTCTCCTCTGTGTTCTCACTTCCTCTCAGTTCTAACCACAAACTTGTAATCTCGAACAGACCGATTCGCTCCCAAAGCTGATGTAACCTTCTTTCCTGTCAGTTATTGATGAGGCTTTTGGATGGAGTTGTGTAATTTAACTGAAGCTGCTGTCACACGCCGCCCGAGAACCTGCGCCACTCTCCTGCTCATCTTTCTGAAGACCTTCTCATTTGGCCGTTCCTCTGATGTTCTCTTGTGTGTTCTGCTCCACAGAAAATGTCCCAGTCAGAAACTCAGACGTGGATTACAGACTTTTGGAAGCTGCCAAAGCCGGAGACCTGGACACGGTCAAGGTATTCCCCCGCTGCTGCTGCTTATCTTCATCATGTGTGTTGCTTTGAGCCGTATAATCAGCAGATATTGAGGATCTTCTCAGCTCACACTTGACCTGCTCCTGCTGAAGAGAAGCCGGATTTATCTCTGTGTTGTAGTTGTGTTTTCTCTAGGAATCAGAAATGTGATGGAATGATGGTGTCCTTAGGTTCAGCAGTAGAGATGGAGGTGTCACACTAATAATAATAATAATAATTATTATTAGTAGGGTCTCGGGGTGTGGAGTCGCTCAGGTCTGTCAGCTTTTGTGAAGCAGGTGAGCGCTGGTGGTGCTTCAGACATCTTTAGTTTTAAATGGAACAAATGTTCTGACCTTTCGGAACGTTCCCGTCGCTCTTGCAGCATCGCGGTCGGAGGAGTGTTATTAAATGTCAGATGGAGCTTCCTGTTCACACCTTGTGTCTGTCATCGATTCGGTCTAAACAACAAGCGGTTCTCCCTGTTAAAGGCCAGTTTTCATTAAAAAAGCTCCCGCCAACGGTTCGGTCTGGTCGCTCTTGTCAGAGGACGTGGGCACCGTGGGACCAGCAGGAGCGCACGTGTCCCGATGCTCTGCTGCAGTGAATCTGGGGAGATGCGCGGGGGCAAAGTAATCTGCCGGGGTGTGACGTGTAATTAGGTAAACGCTGAGTAATTATTGCTAATAATCCCAATAATATCCATCGATACCCGCACGAGGAGTCGTTCTCCTGCGTCCTGGCTTTTGCTAACTCTCCTCTCCAGACATTTTTATCAAAGAAAAGAGCTGAAATCATTTTAATAGCATGCGGTCATGCTCCCGCAGGCCTCTGTCGGTCTTCTAGACTTATGAATATGTATAATCAACATGCAGATCATTCCTCCGCCAGCAGCAGACAGATTTCTTCAGGCAGAGCTCAGCAAAAGTGGGTATGATCACAGACGCTCCTCAGATGACCCTAGAAGGGGTTCTTTAGCTTCAGGTCCTCCTCCATGTTCTCATGGATGGTGTCTGGTGTTTCTGGACAGTGGACTCAGTTTCTTCTCATCCTCCCGCCCTGATAACAGCTGCAGTGAGAATAATTTGACAGGTTTACCAGCACTGAGGGTGAAAGCCAGCCGTGCTTAATCCAGATTAGGATGACGGCTCAAACCGAGCTCTTTCAAGCAGAGCTCACAGGTGAGGCGAGGTCGCCGGCCTTTGCCAGCAGGATGTTCCACAGGGCGTCGCAGAGGGAGGCTGGATTCATCTTTTAAAAGAATTCGCTGTGATGTTGTGGTTCGGCTCTGAGAGGATGAAACGCAGGCGTTTTATTTTCTCTGCTCAGCGGGCGGCCGGCGTCTTTGATTCTCAGCTTGGCTTAATAACTTCAGCGTTCCTGCTGTTTCCCTTCAGAACGTGTTGCAAACCTGCTGAAGTTCCCCGACTTGCTGTTCGCCACCAAAGATTCCCCGGATCCTCTCTGTCTCCCTCCTCCTGCTCCGTTTGAACCGGACCTGCTGCCTCCGGGGCAGTTCTAACCCCCCTGTTTCTGTCTGCAGTCGCTGTGCACGGCTCAGAACGTGAACTGTCGGGACCTGGAGGGGCGACACTCCACGCCGCTTCATTTCGCTGCTGGTTACAACCGCGTGTCGGTGGTGGAGTACCTGCTGCACCACGGGGCTGATGTGCACGCCAAGGACAAAGGGTGGGCCGCGCACGTGACTGACGCCACATCGAGGTAGCGAGCAGGGTAGTGACGTAACAGTGTGTCCCTCTGCGCAGCGGTCTGGTGCCCCTCCACAACGCCTGCTCCTACGGCCACTACGAGGTGGCCGAGCTGCTGGTCAGACACGGCGCCTCTGTTAACGTGGCCGACCTGTGGAAGTTCACGCCGCTACACGAAGCTGCCGCCAAGGGCAAATACGAGATCTGCAAACTGCTCCTCAAGGTCAGCCTCAACTGCGTTCCGCGACTCTCCTTCTGGCCAATCGGAAGGCAGACGATAGCGGGATGGTCCCGTCTGTAAAGGGCTCCATCGTGTAGCGATTCAGGATCGGGCGTCACACCCAACAGCAAAGCACGAGTTGATTAGAAGCATCACGTCAGAGTTTCATGAGTAAACCAGGATAAACATCTGGTGTTGGAGAAATGCCGCCTGTTCCTGTTTAGAGTTTCTGAGACGGTGATCTTGAATGTTGGGGAAAGGAAAAAGCTTCAGGATCGGCTCTTTGGTGCCTGGTGGCGTTTGGGCCTTTTTCCGGAGCTCTCATTGGTGGATGCACCACAGACGACATGTCACAAACGCTCAGGATTAAAACCGTCTTCTAATCAAAAGTGGAGACTCGCTCTTTTTCCTCCTGAGCTGTCAGAGCTGCGTTCTCCCGCCAGCTGCACGTGCAGCAGCACATTTGATGTTTCCCTCCGTGTCAGCGTCCGTGACCTCCTCTGCAGATGAATCCCAGAGTTCAGAGACGCGGCCGCTCCCCGCGGCCTCGCTCGGATCTGACGGGCAGAGCTCGGAGGCAGATGTTGGGAACAGATGATCGATTGTTCGGGGTGGTTTCCACATTTGACATTTTCCCAGTCTGTTGGGGAAAATCCCACCACAGAGGAGTTTCTGCTGGATCCTGAGCTGCTTTGTGGCTCCTCGCCCCTCTCCTACCCCCCCCCCCCCCCCCCCCCCCCCCCCCGTGGTGTTACCCTAGCGATGGAACTGTTGTCTCGGGATAAACTGTCCTGTAGTTCAGCAGCAGCTTCCTTTGTCTCCCCTATTTGGTGTCATCTTTCCATTCTTCTCTGTTTTGTTCAGAGTGAAACAACTTGCTCCCGTTTGCAGGATGTGTGGAGGAGACATTTGCATGAGAATAGCCAGAACATAATTAATTTCCTCTCCGTTACAGAGCAGCGTTCCTCATTACCGCCTGTGCATGAAACTTATGAAGTCAAACCATTTCTGGCCTTATTGTTGTTTGTGGAGTTTCACATCGTTGTAGGATCGTTTTTATTCCGTGAATTGGACTGGCTTTCCTGATTGTTTTCTCATCATTTCTCAGTAATTAATGTGCTGCATGAATCTCATTCCCCACCGTTCTCCGTGTCCGTGGCTAAATATTCCTGATCAACCACGGTTCCGGCTCTATCGGGCCGACGTGTCCCTGGAGCTGTGCTGCGTCTGTCATCGGCTGCAGACAGACGCCGGGCAGAGAAATGAAGAGGCGCTGAGGTCGAGAGGCTTTTAAAGAAGACGTCAGAGATGTTGAGGCCGGCGGCTCCTCGGGGGAGCGCCGCACAGCCTCCACATTTAATGAGCACGTTTCCAAATGACTGAAACGGCCGGTTGAGGCGTAACCTAGGAGACGGATAAACACACAGTCTCCAGAGTGTGTGAGGCTCCCCCCCTCACCCCCCCCCCCCCCCCATCATCTCTTCCATCAGCCTCCACTCAGGTTTCATTAAATACATTTTGCTCCATTTTGACTCCCCCCCCCCAGCACGGTGCCGACCCCACCAAGAAGAACCGAGATGGGAACACGCCTCTGGACCTGGTCAAAGACGGCGACACCGACATCCAGGACCTGTTGCGTGGCGACGCCGCCCTGCTGGACGCAGCCAAGAAGGGCTGCCTGGCGCGGGTGCAGAAGTTGTGCAGCCCAGACAACATTAACTGCCGCGACACGCAGGGACGCAACTCCACCCCTCTGCACCTCGCAGGTAACCCCCCACACCCCCCACGCCCCCCCACAGGTGATGCCACTTCAGATGCGCAACTGCCTGGATTTAAACTGGAGACATTCCGGATTAAGCTGTTATTAGATTTACTTTTTTGGATAAACCCTTTGATCTGTGCCGTAATAGTCGATGAAAATCCCTCCTTTCACAACTTATTTCCATATTTTCTCACGGCTGCTTCGGGACTCCGCGCGTTAAAAAGTGGATTATGTTATTTGCCCGAGGCTTTGAGGGCCGACGGACTGTCTGCTGGTTTGAATCCTGGAAAGATGAGAAGGAATTTTTTTGTTACGAAATTACATTTTCATAATTAATCTCAGAATTCCTGAACTTTTCTCAGCCTGAGTTCAGCTCATTTAATGACCAGAGCCTCAGGTTCTGTAGTTCAGGTGAAGCGTGCAGATAGCTGCTAGCTCGCTGTTATTAGCCGTGTTACTGCATCCTTTTGTGTTTTGACCTCATAATTATGGCCTGACTTAATTATTTCCTTTTTATCCTCTCTTAGCTCGTTAAAAACCTGTTGTGGTTTCCTGCAGTGGAAAATAATTCTTTATCTTGTCTCTTAATTTTTCTGCTGCAGCTCTTCATCACACGTCTCCTGTTAGCGGATTAGCTTTTGTTTGCTCTCTATGCTCTTAGACGTCAAAAATTAAAAATAATGGGAAGCAGCAGAGTCGTTTCCACCCCAAGATGCCGAACAACTTCCTTGAGAAGCACTTTGGGATATTTTGCCAATCAGAGCACTCAGGCTCCCACACAGCTTCTGTTGTCACGTTAGAGGAGATGATGATTACACGCTGTCGCGCTGCAGATGAGGGCCGACGTGGCGCTCCCTCCTCTTCCCTCATTCATCTCTCATTTCTCACCGTTCCTCAGCCGGCTACAACAACCTGGAGGTGGCCGAGTATCTGTTGGAACACGGCGCGGATGTCAACGCGCAGGACAAAGGAGGGCTCATTCCGTTACACAACGCTGCCTCGTACGGGGTGAGACGCTCCCACACATGTTGACGCCACTTCTTTTCTTCGTCTTCACAGCGTTCGCCTTGATCAATCAGATGCAATCAAAGGTTTTAGGAAATAATGCTCGTTTTTAGGCTACACTCCTCCTCTGCTCCTCCTCTGCTCCTCCTCTGCTCCGCCCCTCATCCTCCTCTGCTCCTCCCCTGCTCCGCCCCTCACTCTCCTCTGCCCCGCCCCTCATCCTCCTCTGCTCCACCCCTCACCCTCCTCTGCTCCGCCCCTCACTATCCTCTGCCACGCCCCATCCTCCTCTGCTCCTCCCCTGCTCCGCCCCTCACTCGCATCTGCCACACCCCCTCATCCTCCTCTGCCCCGCCCCTCACTATCCTCTGCCCCGCCCCCAACCTCCTCTTCCCGCGCCCCCCATCCTCCTCTGCTCCTCCTCTGCTCCGCCCCCCATCCTCCTCTGCTCCGCCCCTCATCCTCCTCTGCTCCGCTCCTGTTTTAAACCTGGATCACAGACGTGATGCAAGATTGATTTCAGTCTTTCATTTTTAATGCACTTTTTATCTCGGTGACATTTTCCATGGCAGGAAAACGTTCCGCTGATTAAACAGTCATGAAACATATGTGTGCGTGAAAGTTTGATGACCCCCCCCCCCCCCCAGAAACGAGCTCAGCTGTGTTTGACAACTCAGACGTTACGTGAACGCACATTTACGCCTGGGAATGTGGCGTAGCCTCGCTCCGATCCGTGTTTCTGCAGCTCTTGTGAAGCTTCTCCTCTTTCTAAACTCTCTCTCCTTCCCCTTTGTCCCGACCAGCACGTGGACATCGCCGCCCTGCTGATCAAGTACAACACGTGCGTCAACGCCACCGATAAGTGGGCGTTCACGCCGCTCCACGAGGCGGCGCAGAAGGGGCGGACCCAGCTGTGCGCCCTGCTGCTGGCCCACGGAGCCGATCCCACCATGAAGAACCAGGAGGGTCAGACGCCGCTCGACCTGGCTACAGTGAGAACGCTTCCATCTTGTTTAGATGAGAAGAGACGGCTGAAATTGGAACGGCTCAATCAACAGGTTCCGTCTGCTGCTGGGGCGGTTTTTATCGGGCTGAGCCGAGGCTCTTCAGAGGATTATTTCCTCACTGTAGTGGGTTCAACAGGAAAGTCGCCGGTGCCAGGATGATAATTAATATTCTAAAATAAGGAAGGTGATTTAAATACATTTCTGAGAGCTGAGCATGGGAAACTCATTTCCAAGCACAAAGATAGAGGAGCGGAGCCTTAAAGCCAATCCCGGCCCATCCAGCTGGAATAATCCCCCAACTAGATCATTTCCCTGCCAGATATAATTCAAATATACGTGTTGAATTTTGATGTGTGTCTTCCCATTAATTTCAGTCATAAAGATGAGATTACGTGAATTTCCTCTTAATTGAATTGTAATAAAAGAACTTAATCCAGTTCTTTCTGTAGGTTTTGGATTTAATGATCTAAATTCTAAAAAAAAAAATCTTTTTCTGGGCAGTTTTAGTGCTTCTCTTCAGGTGGTGTTTGGGAGCATTAGATAAGAAATAATAATGTTCCTAATGTGCGCCGTCCTGTCTCCGTCCCAGGCTGATGACATCAGAGCGCTGCTGATCGACGCCATGCCGCCAGACGCCCTGCCGAGCTGTTTGAAACCTCAGGCGACTGTGGTGAGTTTTGGACGTCCGGAGATGCCCGAAAATGTCCTGATCACCCCCACAACCATCATTCACCTCTCCGTCTCGCAGGTGAGTGCGAGCGTGGTGAGCACAGGTGCGGCAGGGGGCGTGGTCATCTCGCCGTCTCCATCCCCCTCCTGCCTGTCTGCAGCCAGCAGCATCGACAACCTGACCACACCCCTCGGGGAGCTCGCCGTGGGAGGGGCCGCCGGCTCGGTCGACGTCACGTCCGTGTCCGACAGGAAGGAGGGAGAAGGTACAGACGTGCGTTGTGAGTTTTGGGGGCGGGGTCTTCCTCTTCGTACGTGTCCGTTCCCGCTGACAACGCAGGACCTCCCTAATGACATCACCGTCTGTGCAGCGCTGCTCGACATGACCATCAACCAGTTCTTGAAGAGTCTGGGGCTGGAACACCTGCGAGACATCTTCCAGAGGGAGCAGGTGAGCAACTCACCTCCCTCCGGTCGTAGCTTCCATCAGCCTCCGCGTGTGCGGCGCCGCACGACGTCGAGCCGCCGACCTTTTCTCATTGACCGCCGTCGTCTGTGTCTGTGTTTGGGGGCAGATTTCGCTGGACGTGCTGGCAGACATGGGTCACGAAGAGCTGAAAGAGATCGGCATCAACGCGTACGGCCATCGGCACAAACTCATCAAGGGCATCGAGAGGCTGCTGGGAGGACAACAAGGTCAGGAAACAAACACACAACTGGCGGCAGATGGATTCCGTTTAGCTCCGCCTTCCTGCAGCTGGACTCCAGCAAACTCCCACTTATCAGATCCAGAGGGAGCAAATATGGCAACAGAACAGACGAAAGACCAAAGTATTAAATTAGAAACAGCTCATCCTCAAAGTGGCTCTCTGGTCAGAACATTTAATCTCTTTACTCTCACAGATCCATCATATCTGTGCGCTGCGATTTGATTTAAGGTGGAAAAAAAACCCTGTAGTTTCATTTTTAACTTTAAAATTTTGCTTTTGTGTCACGATTTAAAAGTTTTGGTCACTTCTACAACGTCTCAACTCTGAAATAGTTTGTATCGTGACTGCTGTGATACCGCCCCCTTGTGGCCCAGCGTGATTATGAAAAGTAACAAACCTCCTCCTTATCTTTTACCAAAAAGAGCGAAGTGTGTGTTCAGGTGTGTGTTTTTGTTCCTGTTCATGTTCCTCTTCTTCTGCAGGTGGAAACCCATATCTGACGTTCCACTGTTCCAGCCAGGGAACCGTCCTGATCGACCTGGCAACAGATGACAAGGAGTTCCAGTCTGTGGAGGAGGAAGTACGCATGGACACACACACACACACACACACACACACAGAGGCAGGACCACTTCCTCGTCCATATGTCATGGGAAGCAGTAATTCAAAGCTTCACCTTCAGGTTTAAATCAGGATTTTCTCTGTGAGTCAGCAGCTGAAACAGGTAGAAACAGGTAGAAACAGGTGATCTCCCCTCCATCCTCGGCTCTCGCCACTCAGAGAACAGACTGACCAAACTCCCCTGACAGGCTGCAACAGTCGTAACGTCTCCTTTTCCGGCTGTTTGCGCCCCAGCTGCAGAGCACCATCCGAGAGCACCGCGACGGCGGCAACGCGGGCGGAGTCTTCAGCCGCTACAACATCATCAAGGTGGGGAACGGGGTCCGCCCCCCGTCGCCATGGCCCCCGCCCTGCACGCCAGTGGGAAACCGTTGTGTTGTGATTCTCCCCTGCAGATCCAGAAAGTGGTGAACAAGAAGCTGCGCGAGCGCTACGCCCACCGGCAGAAGGAGATCGCAGACGAGAACCACAACCACCACAACGAGCGGATGCTCTTCCACGGTAGGCGCCCAACATGGCTCCGCCGTTTGGCCGTTGCCGTGACGCTGTGGCCTTTCCTCCAGGTTCCCCCTTCATCAACGCCATCATCCACAAAGGCTTCGACGAGCGCCACGCCTACATCGGCGGCATGTTCGGCGCCGGCATCTATTTTGCCGAGAACTCTTCCAAGAGCAACCAGTACGTGTACGGGATCGGTGGGGGCACCGGCTGCCCCACCCACAAGGACCGCTCGTGTTACGTGTGTCACAGGTGAGACGCAGACGCGCCCGGCTGGGTGTGCCCGGCCCCGCCCACTTTTACCTGATTGGGTCACGGACGATCACTGACGTGAGCGGCGGCCGTTTGTGTTTCAGGCAGATGTTGTTCTGCAGGGTGACGCTCGGGAAGTCCTTCCTGCAGTTCAGCGCCATGAAGATGGCCCACGCCCCCCCCGGACATCACTCCGTCATAGGGCGCCCCAGCGTCAACGGGCTGGCGTACGCCGAGTACGTCATCTACAGAGGAGAGCAGGTACACACACACGCACACACACACACACACGCACACACACACACACACACAGGCCAGCTCTAAGGTGTCGTTCCTCGCAGGCTTACCCAGAGTACCTGATCACGTACCAGATTGTGAAGCCAGAAAGTCCGGCGGCACCAGCAGCCGCCTCTGAGCAGAAGTCCTAACAGAACCAGAACTGCTCCGTTGGAGAAGAATGGACTAAGCTGCCGTTTCAGACCAGAGGCGGGGGGGCAGTGGGGCCCCCGGTGGGGGGCGACGATGCTGTTTTTCTGAACCGGATCTTCGGTAAAACGTGCTGGCGCCGAAGTTCTGGTTCTTTAGCGATGGAAGAGCGCCGTGCTTGTGGACGTGCAGCACTCAGATTTCTCCGCCTCCATTTTTGACCCGTTTCCGGAGGAACCCTTCATGGTTTCACTGGGACTTTAGCAGAACCTGGGCCAGATCACAGGTGTGCCGCCCAGCCTCACGACATCATCAGCGTCTCTGGGACAGACAGGTGTCCTGTCCAGGTCCTGTCCTGTCTGGTGGCTCCACAGTTTCTTCTTCACATCTTCAGTTCTCCACGTCTGGCCGACGTGTTCTTAGATAAATCTGCCTTTTTTTTCCCTTGAAGCCATATTAACATGAAATAACAAATCAGTCATTTTAAACCATCATCGAGTGACGTCGACAGTAGCCAGATTTCCCACTGAGTCTTCAGGACCACAAAGCAGCGTAACTATTAATGTCTGACAGGGAAACTTTGAAGCCAGAATCTATTTGACACTAAAACTGCCTGTGACGAGCCACACGTGTGGCCAGTCAAATGTGATGCAGCTAGAAGCTTCGTGGATGGAACAATCAGCAACACAGGAAGTCAGAGAGGTTTTCTTGAAGCCTGTTTAAAAATTAAAGGAACACTTCACCTCAAAACCAACCAAGTTTGGAGTCCCACCTGTGGTCGTGCGCTCTCAGCCGCAGAGAAGTTGCCTTAAAGCTCAAATTAAAACAAAAAATGCATTTGCATTGAGGTGATCTGTCCCTTTAACGCATCTGAAGCATCTTTTTAACGTTACTGTCTTTCCAAGAAACCACAAATCCTTGTTTACATGAACCTGCTGCCTTTTTCTCTCGCCGTCAGCGCCCTCTAGCGTCCGAACACGGGGATTACAGAGGAGCGCAGCTGTGCGGTGGAGTTCGTGCTACAGTGTTATTTATGTTGGGTTTTTTTTTCCTGAAGCATTTCTATTTATTTTCTCTCATTTTAGATTCTTTTGTTTTTACTACTCAATCGTGCTGAACTAACAAGGTCGTGTTGGAGTTTGTTGTCAGAGGTGTTTATATATCTGCAGCATCAGAACATGTCGGGAACAGCTGAAAGAACTCCAAACTCATTTACTTAAACTTTTTTGTATTTCACTAAAGTGACCACATTTGATCACTGTGATCATGTTTAAATACTGAGACCACTCGGGACCATGTGACTTCTTTTTCACCGATTAAGATTTTGGAGGAAGTTCTTCACATCCTGTAGAACCAAGAGCCAAATGGTCCGAAATCATTCTGAAAATAAGAAAACTCAACATCCTCCAGCCGATCAGGAAGCAGCTGAGGAGAGTAAAGGCCTGTTTTTGGATCATCTCTCTTTTATTCAGAAACATGAGAATTGAAATGGAAGGTAACCCATCTCGAGGTGGGACTGTCGTCATCTTTCTAACGCTGTTACACACATATCAACTTTTCCCTCATGATCTCAGTCATCTCACGTCACGGAGGCTGGGATTTTGTGAAACAGGTGAATAATGCAGTTTGAACTCAGATTTGTCATTTTGTTGGTCATTTTTGGTTCTCTTCATACAGCTGGTCTCTAGAATGTTACAAGTCACAGTTAACTGTGGCCTTAAAATGGCGCTTACGGTTTTCGCTCCATCATTTGTCCATATTTTACACAACTGCGTGTTTGGGCTGTCCCGCCTCTGTATCATGTCTGCGGGGGCCACTCCAGCTCACTGTAAATATTGTGGAGCAAAACTAAACAGGTCATCCATGTTGTACAGAGCTCCTCTTGTACATAAGAAAATCATTAATAAAAGATCTTAAAATTGTCCTTTTCCCTCTTTACCGTGATGCTAAAAAGACACTTTTTACTTCCTTTACATTAATAAAAAACTACTGATGATATTTTTAAGTGAAATGCAATGTTAGAAATGTTGTATGTTGTAGACATCAAAAGATTTATAAGTTATGTGGATATAGAATATATAATATTCTAAAAGGAAGCACGAGTGAGAAATTGACCGCCGTCGACGAAACGATTTACGGCACAATGTTTTGTTTGTTTTCTTTACTTTTTTTTTTAAATGCATAATTATTAGTCGAAACAATTATTGACGTTCGTGACAGAAACACCGTGATTCGGTGAATTCTGCCGGGAGGAATAATTACGTTTGTACTCTTTATGAGTCTACTTTACGACAGTGCTTTACGGCAACAGGTCTTCCCACAAAACCACAGCTTTACGGCCTGCGGTGTCAAACAAACGGCAAGTACTTCAAATTTTAAGATTCCAGACAGTAATTTCTGTTTGTGAGTTTAGGCAAATATGTCGAGTTCCGCGAAAATCTTTAGTTCAAATTAACTGTCTCATCGGAGCTTAATTGTGTTCCTTGCAAGTCTAATTGATGAACTCATATTTTGAATTTCACTATGGACATTTTAAAAAAGGTTTCCTCAGAACTAAATAGACTCAAATGCCTTGTTTATAGTTCGTTTGAATTTCTTTGCAAGTTGCACATAATTCGATTCCGCAAGTGGTTTAAAATTAGACAGGTGCACTGGTGAAATAATTATGTTAGCATTTTTTTAATTGACTAAATTCTTGACCCCATGTTGTGCTCATGGATTGATGATAATAAAATCACTACATCTGGTTTTAATACAATAAATCTTGGGAGAAACTCCAGATTGAGCCGTAAAGCATCGATCTATTCTCTTGTTTCACCTGCTGCAGCCTCGCCTGTAATCGGAGGCAGTTGCACGTCATCGCCACCAGGTGGCGCTCCAAGGTAAGCGGAGTCTTTTGCACTTTGTTTACTGTGTTTTCAGATGTTTTATCCCACATTTACTTGCCAGTAGAAGTCACTAATCAAGACAAATCCAATCAAAAATATTTATTCATCGATTCTCTTTCTCAGTTAAGCCTCAGTTCAATTGATAGATATGCAGGAAATCAGCATTTATTCTGTCAGTGGTGAGTTTTACGCTCTAATTATGATTTTTTTTCTCTTCAGAATGTCTCTTTGACAGCATCACTCACTATAGATTCTGAGGTAGAAGTGATGATTGCGATAGAAAACAAGATTTTTAGGTTTCCACGTAACACTGTCGCTCCGTTTTCCAGCCTCACCTGCGCCCCCTGGCGGTGGATGGCGGAAGCGAGGCCGTTGCAGTGACGTCACACGGCTCGACGGCCTCAGATGTGACGCTGAGAGGGTTTGATTGATAAATCTGAGTTTTAGGGGGGGTGCAGTGCTGTAATTGGATCCAGACAAACGCAGACATTTTAATTAAGAACTTAGTTTATTCCTCGGTAATAAATAAAAGCACAGATAATCATTCCACGATAAAATTCAGGGACTTTTTCGTCTTATAAATGTCCAAGTGGAGGATTGATATTGCAATGACAGATAAAACATCACAGACAGACAGACAGACAGCGAGTCTGGACGAACACAGAGAGGCAGACGGACAGACAGACAGGTCAAACACGGTATTGCCTTTTATCACTGATTGGTTCTTTCTAATGTAAAATCTACTCCGTCTGTACAAATCACATGTTAGAAATACAGTATTGCATCACTTCAAAGTGCTACAGAGAGGCGGAGACAGTCTTCAAACTGATTATTGTTCCAACGCGTATCACGTGACGCTCGACGGTATTGCTACAGAGAGAACTGTGGACAAACTTCGTTAACAGAGGAATTAAACGGCATGTTAGCGACTGAATTATCATTATTTTCCCAGCATGCATTTAACCTGGATTTGCCCCCTGATGGCGTGATGCTGCGAGACGTTTGTCTTTGGTGGGTCAGTGAGGAAATATTGCCACTGAAACTCCTGTTAAACCGGCCGTGTGTCACATGGTCGCGTTTGAGTCTCGACCGATGACACTTCTGAGAATTATCGAGATGAACGTTGGACGGTTAAACGTCTAAACCGATTCCTGTGATCAAGGCACAAACACCTTCATGGAGCTTAATGCTGCACGTTAGCACGTAGAAATGGCAAATGAATAACTAATTTGTCTCCTAAGATGATTTAAAGGAGCTTGAGACCCATTTTTTCCTGATTAGTGCTGTTATGACAGTTGGGAATGCTAATATTCAAATGCTAACGGCTAAAGCTAAAATATAATTTAAAACTAAATAGCTCGCATGGTTGTTAAAGATATTATCTAAATTAAATTGTCAAAAGATTTAGATTTTAATTGCATCTGGATTAATTGTTATATGTAATTTTAAAAAAAACCAAGGAGCAAAACCAGCTCGTTAGCATTGAATCAGTTATCTTCATTTAGGTCAACATGTCTTTTTAAAACCTGACTTCAGTCATTTGAAAATAATTTGACTCAGATTTTCAATGTTTTCCAAATGCTAAAAAAATCCCCCTTTTTCTATCAAATGTGTTAGAAGCCATTAAATCGATGAAACGTACAGAAACGGCAGAACAGACGGGGTTTCCCGCAGCGTGTGTCAGGGGCCTGCTGGCTTATTTTGGCGTCTCATTTGAAGTTTTGTGCTCTGTTGTCACTTCAGGAGGAGGAGGAGGAGGAGGAGGAGTCAGAATGGAAGGATGAAGAGCGGAGGAAGATGTGGGGCGAGACAGGAAGCTCCGCTCGGACACCTGTCACCCAGAGCCGCCTGGTTTCCGTCACCTTGTTTTCATCCGTTTTTTTTGTGGTGACAGACGGGAACGAGCGGGTGCTTAAGATTCTTCCTTCCTTCCTTCCTGTGTCCGTCTCCTCTCCCAATGTTGCCATAGCAACGGAGCCCCATCTTCATACTGAGCTTATTCAGTCGGTGGTGTGTGTGTGCGTGTGTGTGTGTGTGTGTGTGTGTGGGTGTGTGTGTGGGCGTGTCTGTGCGTCGTCGTACGTCTGTTCAACGCTTGGAACGTTTCCAAAGTTCGTTTTTGGTCGATTTGAAGGATCCGGACGTGGAAGGAGCGTCGGCTGGTTGAACTGTAAAAAGTCTGGAATCAGGCACCGTGATGCTGCTCGCCGTCGCCCTCTGGAAGCGTGTGCAGCAGGTCGCCCGGCCACGGGGGGGCGGGGCCTGCGGGCGGCGGCATCAGCAGCCTGGCGAGGTGGTGAGCGGGCTGTGGTGCAGGTAGGCGGAGTTCACCACAGACACCGGGAAGTTAAAAATGAACGGAGAGGTAGGCGTGGTGGACGCCGCGGCGGTGGCCGTCGAAGACTTGGGTCCCAGCAGCGGGCTCGCCGCGGCGGCGGCCTCGGCGGCGCAGGAAGTGGCGAGGAGCTGCGACTCGAACTGCAGCAGCTGCCCCATGAAGCTGAAGTTGGGGGAGATGATGCTGCGGCGCCGCCGCACGAACTCGAAGGCCTCGTCCAGGCGCACGCGCTTCCTCTTCATCAGGTAGGCGAGGCAGATGGTGGCGGAGCGCGAGATCCCCGCCTGGCAGTGGATGAGGACACGCCCACTGGCGTCCCGAACAGAGTCTGAGGGGAGAAGAGGTCAGCGTGTCATCGTCATGGATACGGAGCAACGTAAAGAGCATCCAGAATTCCAGCTTGAGAAGCGCCACAGCGCCGCCTAGTGGGCGGATGATTCAAGATTTAACCTTCGATGCTGAAAGTCTTTTGTTTTGGTGAAATAAATTAAAATTCAGTAAAAAAGAAAAAAAACTGCTTCAGATTTCAAGAAACACACACACACACACTGACCTATGAACTCGATGGCCTCCAGGAACCAGCAGCTGATGTCTGCTTTGTGGTTGTCCTCCACTGGGATGCACTTGTACTGATACGTCCCCTCGAAGTGGTTGGGACAGTCGGCGGACACGTTCAGGAGGGCCGAGATCCCGATGGCGTCCAGAACCTCCTTCTTGGAGGCGTGCAGGGCGCTGCCGAGGTACAGGAAGGGGAGGATCTCCACGGGGCCGCCCTGGGCAGAGGAGGGAGGGGGACATTGTGACATTAGCTAAACTAGCTTGAAAGTCTTCGTCCTCCCTGTCGAACTCGTCCAGCTGGGTAGATCAGTGGTTCAGACCAGTGACGTTCATGTGGAGGTTCAGGGTTCAAGTCCTGGTTTGGGTCAATTATCCTGTCTGGTGACGCGAGGGGGAGCCAGGACGCCGGGGTAGGGGGGTCAGCACCCCCCCCGACTTTTGACGGACTGGACTGGACTGACCAAACCAACGTGCTCACCTGATCGTGATGTGGCGTCCCGCAGGACGAGCACGCCGACTCAACACTGGACTGGCTGCTGAGGACGGGCAAGGACTTGGACTTGAGACAATATTCTGGGTACTCTGTGAAGAACCTGTCGTAGCCGCCTGCAACACAGAGAGAGACCGGGACTAGAACCAACAACCTGGCTTTGTTTATGAACTCATAGAAACATATACAAGATTTATTTTATTTTTATTTCTTCATCCCTGAAGGGAGAATTGAATCATCATAAACATGAATTAACATAACTGTAGTGTAGGTATTTTTTTTTTTTAGTATTTACAAAGTATAGAAACAGAATAAATACAACACAAATAAGATTAGAGCATTACAAGCATATATATTTATACAAAAATACAGAATAAAATAGAAATCAAAATTACAACATAAACATTAAACATTAATAATTGTTGTTGTGTGGCTTTAGGATGAGTTATAGAGTCTGACGGCAGGAGTGACTTCATGTACCCTCAGAGCAGCGAAGCTGACACACACACACACACACACACACAAATACAGCACTACTACAGTCTAAATATTAACCTGGTAATAAAATCTAATTTCCCACCTCGCTGTGTGTGTGTGTGTGTGTGTGTTGCTGTCCGCATCAGCATTACCTCACTCGTCTCCAGCCGTCGTGTGTTGATGTAAAATGTAAAAACTACAGCCGACATAAAGCAGCAGAAAATCTCCTAATAATAATTATAATAATTAATCGGTGCCCAGAAACCATCTAATTATATTTTAGTCTGAACTCGCTATGACCGGAAATTCGATGATCGGAATATTACATTGATTTTAACATTAATATAAAGAGACGTGCAGAATCTAGCCTCAATAATATAATATCTATATGTGTGTGTGCGCGTGCTGCCGCTACCTTTGAGCAGGTACATGCGGGTCCTGTGGCTCCCGGACGCGTCCCTGCTCAGCGCGTTCAGCACCACCGCCAGCGTGCTGTCCCCCTTCACCGCCTCCGAGTCCGGCGTCCTCTCGTCGTACAGCACCGCGGCGGAGAACATGCCGGCGCGCAGGCGGCCGCGGGCGTCCTCGTCCCCGGCCAGGATCTGGTCGAGGCTCAGCGCGGAGCCCTTGGCCCTGCGGCGGACGATGGTGTTGCAGCGGGCGTTGACGGCGCCGCGGATGTGCCCGGCGCTGAACGCCAGGAAGGAGCGGCAGTCCAGCAGCAGACACTTGGCGCCGTCGTCCTTCAGGAGCCGCTTCAGCACCGAGCAGTCGATCTGGCCCAGGTCCTCCATCACGGCGCGTCGCTTCAGGCTCAGCTGTGGGATCCTGCCGCGGGTTTTCCCCCGTGCGCGTCGCTTCTAGCTGCACATCTCCCGCTGCTCGCGCCCGTCACCTCTCCCTGAATGAGCCTCCTCTGTTGTTTCGGTTTTTTTTCTCCTCCTTTTTTATGAATGGGCGCAGCGCGTCACAGCGGAGATGGCGTCACCGGGCGGCAGCCAATCAGAGCCGTCCGGGCCGCCGGCCCCGCCTCCTCGCTGTCGTTCATTCATAAAAAAAACAGACATCAATGAAAGCAGAAACCATCAGGCTGCAGATGAGGACGAGCGGGTTAACTCATGTAGGCCAGCATATACTACACACATGAAACATATAATACCTACATTAAACATATAATACCTACATTAAACATATTACCAACACTACAACCTCAACATATATTACCCACCCTCAACATATACTACACACATGAAACATATATTACCCACATTAAACATATACTACACACATTAAACATACTGTATATTTCCCACATTAAACTTATATTACCCAGATTAAACATATATCTCTATACACGCTATAAACTCGACCAGTTTTATCTGCTGCCCCCAGAACTAAATGGGTCAGTTTTCCTGCTCCGGCGCTCCGTCCAGGATACAACAGTGACAAAGCAAAGCTGCCAGGTTATTAGATCAGGATTACAGTGGGATCATTATGGGCTGGATTAAATCTGTCTTTTATTGAAGCTAACGCTGTCCGTCGTCTTTGTTATCAATGTGAAAAAGGCTTTTATTCCAGATAATCATAATGTGCTTGTTGTCCCTGAGAAGTGTCCCAGACTGCAGGTGGGTGTTCTTACGTATGTCTGCGCAGGAATGTGTGTGTGTGTGTGTGTGTGTGTGTGTGTGTGTGTTCCTGCGAGCGGAAATGCAATTTGCATCTCCCGTCACACGGCCTTGGCCAACGTGCTCAGGTATTTGCATGTACATCTAATTTCCATGGTTACGAGAGGAAGAGAGCAGCAGAGCGACGGATGAGAGGAGGCCAGAGAGAAACAGAACACGGAAGTTTAAAAATACCCTCTGGTCATCCAGGATCCAGCTCACACCGACGTTTCTGCCCCTCAGCAACATTTTTCGCTGTTTTTCTGTGCAGAAAACGGGAGAAATCTGCAAATAAAACTGCGATTAGCTGCTTGGTTTAGCCCCCGAGCCTGACCTAAGCCCAGTGATCTCATGACCTAATCCTAATCCGAGCCCTCAAACACACCTCCGAAGTTGTGAGGACCAAATGTCCTCACTTCCCGAAAATGACCTCATTTCTCTGGAGAACTGCGTCTTTTGGTGTTAAACAGTTGAGAAAACCGTTCGCTACCAACCCTAGCAGAGCCACACACAGGCGGGCGATGTGGCTGCCGTAGCAACAAGGGAGAGGTGTGGGAGGGTGGAGACAGCAGGCGGAAGGCTGGGCCAGGATTGGCCGGAAACGGTGTGTGCGCTGATGTCATCCGGCCGTCCCTCCGTGTCCATCAGTGCGTCCGCTCACACACTCACGCCACCGTCCATCAACACAGCGAGCGGGAGGTTCTCCTGTAGGAGCCGCGGGCCCACCGGGGCCCACCGGGGCCCACCGGGGCCCACCGGGGCTGGGAGACGCTCGCTCAGCCTCCGACCGCCACCCGCCTTCACCAGGCAGCAGGACCCCTGTGCTGGTCTCTGGCCTCTGGCCTCTGGCCTCTGGCCTCGGGGCTCAGGTCTCGGGGCTCTGGTCTCTGGTCTCGGGTCTCTGGGGCTGAGCTAGAGCCTAAAAACAAGAGGAGCTGAGGTGATCAGAAGGGTCCAGAAAGACATCAGTAAAAACACGATTTGTTGGTTTGTGTGCTCCGGATCTGTCCCGCCTTAATCCCATAATCCGGCAGCTCAGCCCGGGCTGAGTGCTGCAGCATTTTCATGAACGAGCGCCGTCCGTGTGCGGGTGATGACATCACAAACCTGTAAAACGCCGTTTAACAGAAATAATGATGAGATGAATCCTCTCAGGTTAGCAGCTACCTGGAGGCTGGAGGGGCCGTGTTTTTACATCAAAGAGAGCGGAGCCACCTGCCGGAGGTCACCGTGGTAACCGGCGCCAGAAATGAAGGTCGCTTCAGCCGATCTGCTGTCAGAAATGGAGAAAGGAGGCGCCAACACGTTTATGGCAGCCGACCAGCAGGGGCGCTGTGTTTCATGAAATCATCTTTAAATATTAATAAATAAAAGAAAAACAACTCGTTTACAGCCGAGACGAAGCACAAAAGCCGCTGAAACCGAACTGGAGTCGCGTGACATCGCACCTTCGCTCCCGAGGCTGAGAGCAAACATCAATTAATCCTCAACGGCCGCGCCCAAAAGCCACTTTAAGATAATCTGCTTTTTACTGTTTTACTGCAGCGCTTGTTTAACCTGCACTCACAACCTGGAAATGAAGGTTTTATCAGGACAGCAAGGGCGGCTGAAGAGCATTGTGGGTAATGGAGTCCACCAAATGCTGCGTTAAAGAATCGTGAAGAAAAAGGGCTTAAAAGCTTCTGTAAAGGAGGCAGCAGGAAGGACGGGAACATCTTTAGCCTCTCTCAGACCCTCAGAAACAGCCAGTCAAATCCCAAAGGGAGCTTTTGCATAGCCAAAGCAGAGAGGACGGAAAAATCCTGTTCAAACTCATTCAGATCGGAACCAAACGACCGTAAACTGGGAGCCTGGCTGACTGACTGACTGACTGACTGACTGACTGGCTGGCTGGCTGGCTGACTGGCTGGCTGGCTGGCTGGCTGGCTGGCTGGCTGACTGGCTGGCTGGCTGGCTGGCTGACTGGCTGACTGACTGACTGACTGACTGACTGACTGGCTGACCTGATAACACCAGGTACTCTGGATTTCGGTGTTTTCTGAAGCAGCATTCTGAGAAGAGCGGATGTGTAGATTAAACACAGGAAACAGACTCTGTTGAAACAAACTCACAATTGTACTGACACACACACACACACACACACACACACACACACACACACACACACACACACACACACACACACCCACAAACACACTCTGCTCTCCTGTACTGAGAGTAAAAAGTGTTTAAAAGAATATGGATGTGAAACTGGAACGTGTACGTAGACAATCGATTAATCAATCAAACTCTCTCTCACTCACACACACACCACACACACACACACCACACACACACACACACACACACACCATCGTAGCTGTTCTGCCTCTGACACCCGTGCTGACGTCATCACTGTTGTGGGGGTTTTTCCCCCCTTGCTTTTCTGGGGGGAGAAAAGTGTGATCGCTCATAACTACGGTTGCTATGGCAACGATCTGGGAAACCGAGGCTGTTGATGTCAGATGTGCACCACGCACACCAGATGAACTCACACTGACCTGAGGCTCAGAAAGGTGGCGATGGGCAGCTGACCCGTGATGGAGGGTACAGGAAGGGCAGGAAGTGGGGGGAGGGGCGGGAGGAAGCCAGGTTAACCTGAAACGGCCACATTTAAGTGATCGAATTTCTTTGTAACATGCACGTGTGT
Source organism: Takifugu flavidus (assembly GCF_003711565.1). Lineage (NCBI taxonomy): Eukaryota > Metazoa > Chordata > Actinopteri > Tetraodontiformes > Tetraodontidae > Takifugu > Takifugu flavidus. The sequence continues at coordinate 6,348,754 of NC_079539.1, read as the reverse complement.
GTTACACAACACTACTAAACGCCCCCCGTCTGCTGGAGGATCAGAACGAAACTGAGAGCTGGAGGTGTTCTCACAGCACAACACGCATGAATCATACGTGTTGCCACTTCCTGTCTGCTCCTCGCGCTAAAAACCCGCCGCAGCAGGATCACACACTCCTTCCTCCAGAACTTATAACCCTCGACATTAAAATGATTGATATTTGCTCAGCTTTATGACCTTTAAACTGAAAACTGTGGAAATATTTGGACATTTTCTCTCGAGGAGGCTGGGAAACGTTAGCATGTTCGGTAGCATCTGTTAGCCGCCGGCCCCAACGTGAGCCAGATGAGCCGAGTCCCCCACAAACTGGAGGCCTGACACGATTCTGCCGATGAGGGTTTTTGTTAAAACTTCACCCTGAAAGACAAACAGGTTGTTGTGTAACGTTGCCTGCAGGCAAACCGACTCTCAGTCATGTGAAACCCGCCAACAGAGGCGGCGGCGGCGCAGCGGAGCGACTGTGACCGGCGGTGACATCGCTGCTGCAGCAGCACTGTTGTTATCTGTGTTTGCTCTCCAAATATTTGGAAGAATCCTGCTGAATATTACTGCAGCCTGTTCAGAGAACCTGGGGTTGCTACACTTTAGTTCTGTGAAAACAGCCGTGAATCCTGCTGCCTTTAAAACAGTGAAACGTTCAACGTTTGGCTGCAAAGAGGGGAAATAAAATAGCAGCACCCACCGTGATGGTCGTCAGGGCCACCGTGATGGTCGTCAGGGTCGTCAGGGCCACTGTGATGGTCGTCAGGGTAGTCAGGGCCACCGTGATGGTCGTCAGGGCCACCGTGATGGTCATCAGGGCCACTTGTGATGATCGTTAGGGCCACCGTGATGGTCGTCAAGGCCACCGTGATGGTTGTCAGGGTTGTCAGGGCTTCTCTGATGGTCGTCAGGGCCACCGTGATGGTCGTCAGGGCCACGATGATGGTCTGGCACATTACCAAGCTGCTCCTCTGCTGAGGATCAGTGCGTTCATCTCGTCCCAGAAGGCACATTTTAATACTTTCATGTGCAAACTGTTGAGCCAACGACGCCCGAGGAGACAGAAGAGAAAATCAGCTCCCACAGCCGACAGGAGCAAACGTACTTATGCAGTAACATTTCCTTTCTAAATGAGGCCAGTTATTATTGTGTTATTACTCCTGTAACCTGCCCAGTTTCAACCGTACAGCTCTGGAGAACTTTAGTGCACTTCCCATCATCAGCATAAATAAATAAGGCTGATAAATATTTGCACATTCTACGACAACGGTAATTCAAATGGGAACTGGGCTTCTTCTCCTCTTTAACCTCACCTCACATTCCCTCCATCCAGCCTCCTTTTCCTCTTCTTTTTCTTGTGTGTGTGTGTGTGTGGGGGGCGTCTTTTACACACCCGCACTCCCAACATCTCACCGGTTTCCTCTACACACCTCAAATGACCAATGAAAGGTCACACAAACACACTGGATTGTAGATTTTGAACACAACAGCGAGCCCCAGAGTGTTTGTGAGAACATGTTTGGAAACGAAGAAACTCTCCAGCTGACGGGCTGAGGGGTTAAAGTGTCACGCTCAAGGTCACTGGGGGCCGAGAGGCGTGGAGGAATGATGCACGTTACTACCTGGAACTCTGAATTATCCTCAGAAATGATTAGCCTCTGCTCAGCTATGCTGTCACATCCACAACATGAGTCACTCCCATGTCTCCCAACACGCGCCCACATTTCACTTCCTCAGCCAGTCACAGGAAGTTCATCAATATTCTAGCTGAGCAATCTGAAACTCCGACGATGACGACGACGGGAAACTGGCCTACCACTTCTCAAATTCTGCCAGACTCTCGCTGTTAGCAGGAACCAAAGATACTCTCGTGTTTGATGGAGGAGTGTGTTCTGGAGGCCTTCCCTGTGAATCTGATAAACGAGACAATTCCACTGAGCTCGGTGGCACCTCGGTGACGAGCGGCTTCTCCTTCCTGCTCGTGTGAGCAGACGAACGCAGCGAAGGCAACGTGCAGCGCGTGCGCCGCGCTGATGGACGGGCTGGAGCGATTTACAAGCGGGTGTCTGTGATCGAGACTCTCAAACTTCACAGGGGGAAAAAAAAGTTGAAAACTTATCACACATGATATAAAAAAACCTATAAAGTTTAAACTAAACTGCAAATTTAGCCTTTAGTAGCACAACAAATTCAAACCTGGCAGCGATGCTAACTTAGCATTAGCTTGTAGACTTTGACACAGGTTGAAACAGGAAGAACACGGGTGGTTTACAGCGGCGTGCCAGGGGACGGGTTTTCCTTCGCCGTTGAGGGCCGAGCGTCCTCTGGGACGGGACAGAGGACAGTCATGTGGTGATTAGCTCTTCTCATTAACAGTGACCTCGGGCTTTGTTCCGCCATCTGGAAACAGCGTCTCACCTCCTGCTCGACAAGTGTGTGTCACTGACATTTTCTTTTTCAAACAGCTGCGAAGGGAAAACATCCGTCTGCTTCACACCAGCTGACTGTTCTGTTCAACGCTTCCAATCCCGCTTCTGTCGAATGCGCCTTCGTGGAGGTCGGTTCTTCTCTCCTCTTCATCCTGTCCCACTTGTTCCAGACATCTTCATCCCAGATCAGCGGGGCTTTGGGACATTCCACGAGTGGGAGGGAGAAAAGCTGCACACATTCTTTAAATGCATCAGCATTTCACTCAGACGCTGAATGACTGGAGCATTGTTGCAGGACACGGCATCAGCTGACCGTTTTGGAATGAAACGTGAATGGAGGCACCACGAGGGCACAGAGGGTCGTTTTAGCAAAGCAGCTAGCGGTCAGCTAACGGACAGCTAACGTCTCTGGAGCTCTGCAGACATTCACCTGCTCTCAAGCAACAACTCAAGCATGTTGGTGTTCAGCTCCACTCAGCAAGTTCTCCATTAAAGCCGCGTGCTGTACTTCATCAGCGAGCGTGTGTGAGGGCTCGGGCGCGGCAGCCCGGCGTGTGCGACACGTGAACTACGGCGTTAATGCCGTTGGCATAATGGGCTGGTGTCAGAAAGGTGCTTTTGTCCTGCTGAGATCGGCTCAACAAACCTGCAGTGTCCTGCTGTCCACCACTGCTGCACACACTGGGTCCTCACTGGGTCACTGTCTCTCTCACACACACACACACACACACACACGGACACACACACTCAGACAGGATCAGGCACAAAGTGTGTTTCTGGTGAGCAGGATGACTCACTGCTCGCGCTGCACTTTGCGACAGATGAAGCAAACTTACAGTGAATCCTGTTATGAGCCAGGATCCGTTTCCTTTAATCTGGGCTCGTTTTATTTAGCCTGTCGGGCAGCAACGAGCCGAAGGGAGGGAGCGGGAATTAGCCACAAGTGGAAAATAATACAGTCTTTTAAGAAAGCAGAAGAATTCCTTTATGTTGGAGGCCTGATGACAGAGATAAATGTGTTAAAATGGAGCTCAGAAAAGCATCGTTTGGCATCAACACAGACCAGTTAGAATAACCAGGTTAGTGCGGCGCTGGTGTGTGACCAGCATGCTAAGAGGAAACCAGTCAGTGTGTCAGTATGACGAACGGTTGCTAAGCAGTGGAGAGGGGAGGGGGGGGGGCACTGGTGATGGAATCTGAGGGCTCACCTGTGTGTGTGTTCATGTGCATTATGTTTTACAAATAAAGTGAGGACATCTTCTCTGGTTTCCTTAGCTTCAAAGGTCTCAGAGGGTCTCAGGTTTTGGGTTAAGGGGGGTTAGCTTAGTTGTGATGAAAATGAGTACTTCTCTCCAGGTTCTAAATGTTCCTGTCGACCGTTGCTCTGGTTTCTGCTCTCAGCAGCCATATCGTCCCAGAGACACAACAATGCTGGGAGACAAACAGGCTAGATGATTGTGTTGGGTCCAAGGTTAGCATCTTCTGTTTGGGATGAAGACAGACGGGCGGGCACCGCGCATGGATGACGCTCGTCCGTGTGTCAGTCCCACAACCGGCAGAGTTTCCACAGCAAGAAGGCCTACGGACGAGGAAATGTCCTCACAAAGATAGAAATGCAGCTGAAGATGAGCCGGAGGTTATTCCCAGGAAAATCCCTGTCACAGCCGGGGAAGGCGAGTGTCCCGCCGCACAACTAATCAGCACGTACGTCACAACACACCAGCGCCGCTCCCGTCAGAGCCGGTTTGATCCAGTCGGCTGAAGGAGATGGTGGGGGGGTCCGCGGGCCGAGAGACGGGGAGCCATTTGTACTCAAGGTCCTGGGAAGGAGGGTCCAAACGCCAGTGGTAGTGCTGAAGGAGGTAGGAGAACGCCTCCTGCCAGCCAAAACACAAAGAGATTCTTTTGTACATTAAAACTATTAATGTGAAGCTTTGATTCTTTGATGTCTTCCTTCTTTCCCATTTGTACGAGTGAAGCTGGAGCTTCGGGGACGGAGAGAAACACACACTTGTTGGGAGGCGTCGACGGGTGAACGCCGGCGAAGCAGCCTGACAACATCCACCTGTGAATGTTCCTCCCTCCATTTTCTAAATCAAAGTTGTCCTAATGGAGGGCAAAGATGAATGATGGGATGGAGAGGAGGACCGGGGGGAAACAGGATAACGACGGGGTGGGAGGAAAGGGGGAGGCGATGACTCACATCTCTGACCCAGATCCCTCTGGTCTACTTCTTACTCTGGGCACGCCCTCGTGCGTGTGCACGTGTGTGTGCATGTGTGTGTGTTGGCATGTGTACACCACTAACAGGCAAATGAGCCCATTTAAACAGAACTGGTCCCAGTGAGAGATGACGTTCACCACCAACAGTGCGAAAGAGACCGAGCGTGCGTGTGTGTGTGTGTGTGTGTGTGTGTGCAGGTCAGAGCATCCCTGACCCCGTTGCTACTGGTGATGAATCAGTGGTGACTGGTTGACAGCTGGTGATCAGGGCTCACTGAGCCCAACCGCACAAACGACTGGAGACATTTTGGCCTTTTGAATTTTACGGCTGTAATTCTGCGTCCGGCCTGAAGAGGCGACAGCGAGCGGTTCTGTGAGAAGCTCCTCTACAACCACGATGCCGGTTCCACAGCAGAGGTCCGGTTAGACATCATCGGTCCTCAACCACAGCTAAACCAGGCGCTGCACGCGTGTGCACGTTCACACAAACACTTTGGTAACAAAAAGGTTGTCGACAGACGCTAACGAGAGCCGAATGTCCCTGACGATGAGGAGATCCAGAGAGTCAATCATGAAAGCACATTTCACCTGAGCCGCATTCATTCAGACTGGATGTTAACAATGACTCACACGTGTGTGTGTGTGTGTGTGAGTCATTTATGTTGTAACAACCATGTTTTTGCTCTTTAATAACCCTCTCGCTGACTAACCTAGCAGCCAGGTTAAATAAGTTATCTAAAGCGGTCCAGTTCAGGCTCTGACCCGGCGGGTTTGGACCCCTCAGTGTCACCTCTCATTGGTCGGCTGGAACGAGCCGCTTCCTTGGTTCCTTCTGCCACTGTATAGATGGACAACACCAACAAGAGCACAACACCAGCTCCGAATGCGATGGAGCCGTGTTTGTGAGTCCAACTGTGGGTTTCTATGGATACAGGACGTCCTGAAGCTGTTATAAATATGCACAAGAAAAACTGAAAGACTCTTTTAAATTCCAAAATTAGCCTCGAGATTATTGAAACAGAACTTGCAGTCATCCCTCAGGCTGTGTGCTGCCCGGTAGCCTGGCCCCGCCCCCTTCAACGCACCTTTAAAGGTGTTCGACCGTGTCTCCAGTCAGGTCAACACTGCCACCGATGCTGATAAAGTCTTACAGAGGTTATTTTTAGAGCTCAGCGGACCATGGTCCACGTGTGTGTGGTGTCTCCTGGATATCTAACTGGTGCCACCACCCTGACCTCCCCAGAGTTCAGGGACGACCTCGGGGACACGCGGCGTCCCGCCCTCCTCTGTCCTCCTCACGCCGTGTTTGCCTCCACGCCAGTGGGGAATAATCAGCGGTGGCCATGGAGAACGCCGCCGTGGGCTTTCAACAGGCCCGTCTCAACCCGAGCGCTCTAACTGGTGTCGCCACCTGTTTTTAAAGGCGTTACATATTCTAGACCGCAAATGAGACACGAGCTGAGAAGCCTGACAGGAAGTGAGTCAGTCAGCAACTTCCTTTTTTCAGAGAACTGATGATGATGGAGTCACCTTAAGGAAGACGTTGGTCAGCTTAAAGCCGATGCAGCTTCTGGGTCCGCCGCCGAAGGAGCACAGCAGGGATTCCTGGCCCGCGTTTCTGCACACACACACACACACACATTATTTAATATAACTTTTATTTAATATAACACACGCTATACACCGTTACACACACACATCTGCAAAGAGGTCTACCTTAAAAGTGCCTCGCTGGGCGAACGTTTAAGCTCAAAGCGCCGCTTACATGAGCCGTTATCCCAACAGGGTGGAGACGGAACATCCTGTCCTAGAAACCTCTGAACACCTCACACACCTCAGCCCTGTGCTGACTGAGATCATCCATTTTTTACAGGACAGAATGACTACAGGAGTCAGAGTCGACGCTTGAATCACGGCAGCTTCACACCTGCTGCACCCACTAAAAATATATGCTGGCAGGTTTGTCACCAGCCTGCTGATACAGGCTCGTTCCCTCTCCTCCCACCACTCATGCATGCTGTCGTCCTGAAAGCTGAGCTCTGATTAAAGGCAAACAGGAAGCATTAATGTGTGTGTATGGTCTGGGTCCTGAGCATCTGTGTGTGTGTGTGTGTGTGCGTGTGTGTGTGCAGGATTGAATGTTCTGTTCTCTAGCGCATCCTGACATGATAATGGGTAACACACAGTCCCTCTGAGCAGCTACTGTTGGGCGCTGCTTAGCATGCTAGCGTGTTAGCATCCATTTCTAGAAGTTTCTTAAGTGATCTCGGATAATTTGGCCTGGTTCACGGATGAATCCAGAGGAATCCGACAGGAACCTGAGCCACGGTTCAGATCAGCCCTGTGAGAAGTGCCGACGGGTCTTAAGTTGCCGGGACGACGTGCGATTCCTCCACACCGAGGCCTTTTTAGGCGACTCGTCTCATCGATCAGCTCAACTTTTATCTGCAGCCCAACAACTTCGGCGTCCAGATGCAAACAGCTGTTGTTGTGGATAAGACGGAAACTAGCCGTCCTCAAACCGGCAACACGCAGCGGCGGCTCTGGTTTGATCTGTTTGTGAGTGTTTCCGACTCATTTATCTACAGCCAGAGCCTGTGTGGGCGTCTCGCTGATGGGACGTTAACTCGCTACTCTTCCTATCAGCTTCCACCCGGGAAAACACACACACACACACACACACACACAAGAACCAGGCAACTATCGCACAAAAACACACACTCTGACAGAGGGGTGGTAAACTGTATTTATCGTAGGTGGGCTCGTTATGCAACAGCACTGCAGTCATTAAATTAAACAGCCAGGTGGTGGCGAGGAGCTGAGGAGAGGAGAGGAGAGGAGAGGAGAGGAGAGGAGAGGAGAGGAGAGGAGAGGAGAGGAGAGGAGAGGAGAGGAGAGGAGAGGAGAGAGGAGAGGAGAGAGGAGAGAGAGAGGAGAGGAGAGGAGAGGAGAGGAGAGGAGAGGAGAGGAGAGGAGAGGAGAGGAGGAGGAGGAAGAGGAAAGGAAGAGGAAAGGAAGAGGAGAGGGGAGGAGGAGGAAGAGAAGAGGAAGAGGAAGAGGAGAGGAAGAGAAGAGGAAGAGGAGAGGAGAGGAGAGGAGAGGAGAGGAGAGGAGAGGAGAGGAGAGGAGAGGAGAGGAGAGAGGAGAGGAGAGGAGAGGCAGGTAGGAGGAGAAACAGGCCGCCCAGATACACACACACACACACACACACACACACACACACACACACACACACACACACACACACACACACACACACACACACACACTCAGGAGGAATAATTTATTTATCCTGTGGGAAATCTGCACGTTTCAGCTGCAGCTAAAAACACCGGAAACATAAAAAAATCAATGAATTCTACATTTACAATACTTAAAATAGGCGTCTTCTCTTTGCCTGCTTTAAAAGGCTGAATTACTCTAAACAACTTTCCTCACACACTCAAAACCACAGAAAGCACCAATAATCACCTTTAGGGTGCGTTTATGGTTGATCTCAATCGTTCACGTGAAAATAGCAGAATTTCAGGTCACGTTTTAAAAACGTGAGCCTTTTTTTGTTGTGGTTAAGATTCAATTCCAAGAACTGACAACACGTTTGAGAAAAAGGCTCCTCTGACTCATTCTTTAACCTTATCTCACTCTCACACACACACTCACACACACACGCAGAGGGAATCCCCATTGGTAAAAACAGGTATGAGGTGGCCAGTTACCATGGCAGCAGCTACCTGTCTCATTCATAAATTGCTCTCTACAGCGGAGAAATCTGAACTCTGAACTCACTGAAGGTCCATTAAAACTGAGGGAATTTACAGAAAATATACACTAAATATGCACAACACGAGAGGACAAACGTTATGACACCAAAGATTTTCTGGCCCTTGAAAATGGTGGCGATGAATAAATGAATAAAAATACAACTTTAAAGTTAAGATGACTTGTGTTTATATCACATGTACAAGGAGGCCTGTGAAGAGAGAGCAGAACGCCCCAACACACACACACACACACACACACACACACACCACACACACACACACACACACACACACGCACACGCACACACACGCGCACGCACGCACACACGTGTCAGGTGCGAGTGTTTGGCTACGGCCCTGATGGAGATCAATATTTGTCACATTATTATTTCATTGTTTCATTCTAATGCTGCTCTGGACTTCATTTCAATGTGAAAACCCAGAAAAACTCGCTCCTCCCTGACTCATTTATCAGTATCTGACTCCGCCATCTCTCTCTCTCTCTCTCTCACGCACGCACGCACGCACGCACGCACGCACACACGCACACACACACACACACACACCACACACACACACAACACACACACACACACACACACACAACCAGGGATTCCCTATTGGTAAAAAGATGTCAGGTGACTCGTTTCCATGGCAGCAGCAACCTACATCCATAGGATTCATAGATCTGCTGTGTTGAATGAATGAACAATCATGAATGAAAAACAGGTGAATGGATGAAGATGAATGCAGGGTGATGATGATGGTGATGATGGTGATGATGGTGATAATGGTGATAATGATGATGATGATGATGATGGGCACCCCCTGTGTTCTGCTCATTGATCTGACCCTCTCGTCTCTAAATTCACCTGCAGGTTGGGGTTTTTGTGCGGGCAGGTGGAGGCCGACGCCACAGGAAGTGTGTGTCTGCTTTAACATTCATGGACGGCGCCGCCGCTGGACATCTGTCCACTGACTGCTCATTCAAACCGGGTCCTACCTTCCGCTCCATCTCTCTGGCAGGAAGCTGTCGGGCTGCTGGAACACATCTGGATCCCGATGGACGGCGTGGCTGACGTAGATCGCTCCGTGACCCTTCGGCACCTTAAACCCTGCGATGGTGGAGTCCTAAACACACCAGACGTCTCTTCAATGCTTATTTGGCCATATATCAAACTCAAGCTGTCATTTATTTCATATTTTATTAGGTCCTTTCTTGCTAATCTGATCCTGAGTCAGTGAAAGAAGCACAAACTCCCCTCAGCTCTGCTGCTATGGAAACTGGGTCTTTGACCTGCAGAGAGGCCTCGAGCCCTCGCTCAGGCCACTCTTATCTTTCACAGTTGTTAGTTCCACTCGGACGGAGACTCTCAGATTTTCCACGTGAGTGTGAATACCAACAACACTGGGGTTGGGGTGGGGGTGGGGGGGGGGTTGGGGGGTCCATCCAGGTTCTCCTGATAACTTCTTATACCTCTGCTAAAGGTTAGTATTTCAAAATAAAAGCACCAGATGCTTTTATTCCATTTTTGATTTGAGTTGAAGCTGGAAAACCTGCCGTGAACTCTGGTCCTAGAGGAGGGACGGCGGGTGCGTTCCAGCAGAGGACTTTCCACTCGGCTTCACAGCGTCACCACCAGCAGCGATTGCTCTCGCCATCACCCCACCCCAACGCACCAAACTACTCTCTTTCCGGATAAAGTGGAACGGATCAATCCCGGAGACAGATCAATGCCTCTGAATGGGTAGTTGCATAAGGGAGGTTTGATGAGGTAACAACAAAGACAGCTGATACCAGGAGGGGGGAGGTGCTGAAAAACAGCCCATACAGGAGTAAATCAGTTGGGAATCATGACTCTGGCTGGAGCACCGGGACCACAAACGCAACAGACAAATGCGAACAGTGACTGCTAGGTTCCTTTCATCCCCCATGATTTTCTAAATCTAACCGAAATTTAAAGGTATAGAATTTCCGCAGAAACCAGAGAAGCAGACGAGGCTCATCTGCAGCTACATGCTGCCACCTACAGGCAGGGCGTGTAACAGCAGGACGAGTTTATGGTGCAGCGCGCACGGACCTTCTCCACGCTCATCGTCATCAGTTCAGATGGAAGCGTCCAGATTTAGAGTTAGCAAGCTTAAATTCCCCCCGTGGTGTAGCGCCATCTTACCTGGTCAGCTAATCTACGTCCCCCGATGAACGGAGGCCAAAGCCTCTGCACCTCCATCAGCACTCCGTGCAGGTACTCCGGGTCGTGCGCTGCTCTCCGACGTGCCTGCGTGAACACTGACGTCTTAGTTCCATCTGAAGATAAAAATGTTAAAATGTGCTTGGTGTACCTGCTCGTCTCCAGCGAGGACGAGAGAGAAGGAGGTGAGCAGCGATGCCAGAGCTTTGGGGATCAGAGCTGAGATGAACAGGAGGAGGTGCTGGGGGGCACAACTGGAGTCTGGCAGTGGCAACGCGCCAAGAGCCCCCACAAAACTGCAGAAACAAAGCTGAAGGTAGCACTAAAAAGCCAACAGTGCAATCTCCATCCTCTGAGTGAGGGCACCTCTGAGCAGAGACAAGGCCTCCGGCTCAGGACAGCTGCTCTCCTCATATCTCCCCCCGCCTCTTTAGATCAATACCCTCAAAGTTAATGGAGTTGCTGCGGGGAAAATAATTCTCGTATCGAGTTTCTAAAAACTGGCTCCAGCCTTGCTCCATTTGTGTCAGTCACACAAAGCAAATATTGGATTTCTGAACCACACGTGACCCCGTTAAAGGGGTAGAAGATGGGTGGGTGGACCAGCCAGTGTCTGCTGGTCCCACCAGTTTAAAAATGGCATTCTGGGAAACCAGCGCTCTGTGTGTGTGTGTGTGTGTGTGTGTGTGTGTGTGTGTGTGGTGTGTGTGTGTGTGTGGTGTGTGTGTGTGTGTGTGGGTGTCCCACCCCTGTTTGTCACTCTGCAGTTTGTTTTTGATGATGTCCATCAGTTTGTCTCTGGCCTCCAGAGCTGTGGAGAAACCAGAAGACCACAAAGGAGACTTGATGTTCAGCGGAGCCGAGATGAGGCCTGAGGAAGAAGAAGAGACCCGAGTGAGCTGAACCGGAAGGAGGTTTTGTAATCGTGTTTTCCACCGAATTGCTTCATCCTGAATTGGGTAAATACATGTGTGTGGGTGGTGGGGGGAGGTGTCATCTCTACCGTGCCAGTGCTGAGTGCAGAGATTCACAATTTCCTGGTAAAGTTCTGGCTGCTCCTCAGCTCGGACGTTCAGGAAAAGACCCAGAACCAACTCTGTACCCAGACGTTTGAAGACAGAGTAGACACACTGAGGCCGGCCGCTGCGTGCGCACACACACACACACACACACACACACATTTCTCAGGGAAGAATCTGGAAAATGAAGAGATGTGAACCTGCGGAATGTTACCTGAGGTCCTTCAGGTGTCGCTCACACGTGCTGTGGAGAATCCCAGACAGATGAGGAAAGGTTGACCATCAAAGCTCCCATCAAAGAGCTTCACGTACCTGCTGATGGAGCCGCTGCACGACTCCAAAGAGCTTCCCGTCAACAGGCTGGTGAGGGACAGGCGGAGAAGACAGGCCTCCTCACCTGAAGAACAGATCACTTCACACCTCTTCCCAGAATACTCAAGACGACCCAGCAAATATTCGCAGAGATGAAGAAGCGAACTATAGGAGCAAACATTTATTCCACCTGTCCGCTGTTCTGGGTTTGCTGCAGCCTTCATACGTCCCGAGATATTTAAATATTTGAATTGCTACGGCTCATGTCTACACGTTGTGTGAGTGTTGGTGCATCGTACCGTTGGTGGTGACGAGCGTGTCACCGTACACGTTGGTCATCAGATCAGTGGGATCCTTCACAAACACACTGGACTTCTCTGAAACACCAATATTACAGACAACCGCCAAAACACAACGTTTATAGCTGTAAATGAGTCAAAAAGGAGTTGCTGGACACTTAAAACACTGAAGGTTCTGGAATCAGAAGCCAGTTTATTGACGACTCAGCCGATCACCTGCGCATATATGCGATTATGAGCAAACAACAACAAATTCTAAATGGCTAAAACACGTTTTAATAGTTTAACACTTGTCGAATCTTTTACTTCAAAGAGCAGAAGTACATTAATGCAACTCTTTGAGCAACAATCTCCACAAGGCCGCCGGCAGCATCACGAGTGTTTCCCATGATGCATCGCTCTCATCTGGGGGTGAAACATTAACGTGTAGGCCAGTGGCAAATGTGGTTGGAATAAATGATTATCCAAACAAATTAAAGCACGAACAATATGTTTAACCACGAAGAGTGCTTCAAATCGGAATGAATAAAAACGTCGACCCTCCTTTAGCGTGAGAAACGCGCGCTTGCCGGGACGGCTCACCTGGCGCATGCGAAGCAGAAACAAACCTAATCAGGCCAAACGAACTTACCGCAGAGCAGCTCTCTCACCCCCCGCACGGAGCAGATGAAGACCGTGGGTCTGTTCAGCATCCGGCACAGGAACAACCTGCTCCCGTGTCTCTCCATCCTCTGCCGGCAGAAGCTGATGGGATCCCGGTAGAACTCCAGAGATTTGTCCCCCAGCACGGACACACCTGCGTTTCCTGGTAGCTTCGACATTCTGAGCAGGATTTTATGAACTTTAACGAGAGAACAGTACCTCTGAGTTTCCCCACACAGCTCAAGTTCGGAGTAAATCCTCTCGTCAGTGTGTAAATTCTCAAAATCCACTTTCCTGGCTGACGTCCAGCGTGTCAAATGGTTGCCCTCCCGCTGCCGGCACTGTTTTTTCTGAGGTACCATAAACTACACATCTGCGCAGTGAGGCGTTCAGGTGCAATGGGCAACTACAGGAATTGCGCCCCATGACGTAGATTTAATGTCCCATTAAAAAAATACTATTAATATTATGTTATTATAATAATATTTAGGTTTTGAACATCATTACTGGTGAGGCCCAAACAAAATATTGACTACATCAAAGTCTAATAGTAATGTTTTTGACCCCAAATAAATAAACGTTTGTCCTGTACGAGGCCTTTCTTCACTTTTCCCAGCACGCTTTGGCTGCTTTAACAAAACAATTCCATTGTTTATTGGACGTAAACAGGATTTAAAGGCGTTTCTCTGAGCGAGCGGCTGTGATTGCATCGCTAGTCCAGTAGATGGCGACATTAATCCCAACTCCTTCCATCCCATCTCTCTCTCTTTCCGTCTGTCTTCCTCCCTCTATCTCTGTCACTCATCCTCGGGTCTCCGTCGTGCTGCTTCTTTCTCTTCATTTCTTCTGGAGCGCGCGAGCCACCAACACGCGCTGGATCACCTGGTGGAAAGGTAAAGGAGGAGCCCCGCACAGGTAAGTCTGTGGCGTTTTAATCATTTTAAAGTTTGACAGGCATGAGACACGTGCAGAAAATCTACATAAAATGTATTCAGACTCCCCTTATCAGATATTCATTCATCCACGTACCTATTTATGTATTTATTTTCCAGATTTAAGATCTGTCAAATTCAACCAGCAGTGCATTTTATGTAAATTCATGCTCACTGTAATTAACATTAATTATTGACAAAGATTTTGAAGAAAACAAGTCTCATTATTATTGGGAAATGATTGCCTTCATGCCCTTTTATCATCAGAGAAAGAAATGGGAATAAAGGTGCTTCAGGAAGGACAAAGTTAGCTGGTGCACTGAGGCACGAGGGTTTTTTTTCTCCCCATTGAGGATGAATTCGAGGAAATTTAAAGTGGTGTTTTTATTGCACGTTTTATGGCAGGTGTGGCATCTGACGCTACGCAGGAGTAAACACAGCAGGCTTGTCCTGGAGACACGTTTCCATCCCTTCACTCGCGCGTCTCTGCTGGTTTAGGATCTTTAAAAACGTTCCCCTCACTGTCAGGACGCGTGGAAGCAGCTGCCACTCACCCAATGGTTTCAGACGCTACCACACACGTGCACAAACGCTGGCACCGCATCCACACAGAAGCTGAAGTACCCAGACACCGTCATCCACACAGCTGCGCTCCAGATGTTGCCTCTCTAGATCCAGCTGCTGTCGGATCAATAAAGTGTTTCATTGATTTTACTAGAGTAGATCAGTGATTGAGCTCAATACTCCCCCTGCAGGCCGACGGGATTCTCTGGATTCCCCACATTTATTCCAGATTGACTGCAGTCAAATTAACCTTTCCAGTCCACATGCAGTCATATTTGGCTTAATCTTCTCCCTCCCAACATTTTCCGACAGTCTGCTATTACTCAAGTAATTCAATTAAAACTTGGATGAAACAGACATTTAGTTTGTGAAACAGGAGAAGTAAAGAGTGTATCGAATGTCTGCTTCACTGTAAACAAACGTGTAAGTGACGGCTCCGCTGGCGGCGACCCGGAGCCGTCAGTGTTTGCTAAAGCATGAAATGTTACAGATAATAAGAAGGGACGACATGACTGGAACAATCCTCGTGCATTACCGACATTCTCTGCCTATTGTTTATATCCCTCCCTGGCAGCAAACGGCTTCCCTTGACTTTTCCCTAAATTGTATCCAGACCAGCAGCAGCGTGCCAGCGTCCCCTGGCTCATTCACAGGTTTGAAACGTTACATGGAGCCCTGTAACCCTTCATGGAGCCCTTTAACCCTTCATGGAGCCCTGTAACCCTTCATGGAGCCCTTTAACCCTTCGGCCGTCTCTGCCGTCCATCACCTTCTTCGGGGTTAAACGCGACCTTCAGTGGCGGTAAATCAGCAGCGTGTTCGAATCAACCCGGATAAAATTGAAATGAGTTTCTGACCGAAAAATGTGAAGCCCTCAGCGATGCTTCACTCTAGCCTGGACCCAGGCTAATGCCCAGACGGCCTGGACCCAGGCTAGTGCCCAGACGGGCCTGGACCCAGGCTAGTACCCAGACGGGCCTGGACCCAGGCTAGTGCCCAGACGGGCCTGGACCCAGGCTAGTCCCACACTGACCCGTGCAGGTGACATGGAGGAAGCCCTCACAGAGATCTGGGGATCCTCTTTCCTCCTGTCCCCATGAACCAGCCCCTGGAGACACGCTGCAGCCTTCAGGCTAAATTTAGGTCATGTGATCTCATTAAGCAGCCTACATGCTGGCTGCCACCTGTTTTTAAAATCAGAGTGGCTTCAGTGGCATCAGCGCCGGCAGCCTGTTGGAGATGCTGTAAAGGATCCCAGAGGTGAGCGGCTGGGCCACAGCGCCGCCAGCTCTGGGCCACAGCGCCGCCAGCGCTGGGCCGCGCTCCTTGTTTGGTTAGGTTTCAGACACTCGGCGTCAAAGATAAGAACACTTTATTACATTTATGCCAGATGGTGTGAAGACGTGCTAGCAACGATGCAGCTGACAATGGCTGCCTGGCTAAAGCTTCGCTGTTTCCATTGGGTTCGACTCAAAAAGTTTGAATTGTTCCTTCAAACTGGAGAGATTCACGTGGGATCACATTAAAGTGAGGATGGCCTCTTACCTCAGACCCAAACATGTGGTTTCTGGTACCGGGATCCTGATGTTAGCATGTGGGGGTGGTGGCTTGAGGGCTTCCCATCTACAGCACACACACACACACACACACACACACACACACACACACACACACACACACACACACACACACACAGAGGGTGGTTCAGAGGCACCAGCTGCCTCATCATCAACAAGAGGCAGAAAATAAGGATTGCACTAATAGAAGGTGGCATCATTGATTTACCGGCTGTTTCCGCCTCGTGAGGGTTGCTGAACCATCTATGTGATGCCGGTGGTGGTTATGGGTCAGCCTTAGCTTTGGTTCTGTCCTGGTCTGATGGCGGTACCAGCACGCTACGGCACTGCTCGAGCGCAGCTGCAACGTGTTTGGTGTGGAACTATTTCAAATGTGAAAAAGAAGCCTCCTGCTGTTTAGTGTTTGTTTTTGTCTGTCAGGGACCAGAAGATCTGGCAACCACCTCCGAACGGCTCCAGTTATCTGCTTCATGAGCCTGGTTCTTGAGGAAAAGTGTCTCAAGGAACAGCTCGGGTGTGGGCTCTCATGCAATTCTTCTGAGAAACAAAGCTGCTTTGGTGTTAATAACCTGAATGTTGGCTACTGGGTATCGGATCAGCTCGGTATCGGCACGTCAGTGTTCTGGTGTCAGGATCGAACTCTCATCCTGAGAATGTTCATTCCAAGCACAGGCTGCAGAGCAGAATGGGAGGCCGTCTTTATTCAAGAGTTCCTCCATAGACGGGAGACTGAAACGTGTCATTTCCTGCAGTTGTGTTCCACTTTTGTCTCGGAGGCCTTTCAAGCACAGAGAGACGTGCGTGAGCCTCATTTCACCCTTCAGCTCCGCGTCCCAAATGGATTTGTTCTGGAGCCGACGCCACGTTCCTCATTATTCATCGTTTCCTGTTGTGTGAATCTATATTGGACTGTTATATTGGACTTTTGGGCTTCTGTGTGTGTGTGTGTGTGTGTCCATGCTTTAGGGAGCACCAGAATATGTATAACAGTGAGGACATGTTGGTCCTCACAGCTTCACAGACGTGTTGGTGGAGAAGATGCGAGCATTTAAACTTACAGAGAGCCTGTGTGTCCATCTCCAGAGAGGAAACCAAGGCTCTGCCACATCTAAACAAACGTGCGTGATCACACACACACACGCGCACACACACACACACACACACACACAGAGTTCAGCCCTCTCACAATTTGAGGTGTGACATGATGTGAGAATCATTTCTTTCCCACCTGACAAGTGCACCAGCATTAATTTGCTCCCTAATTTGCTGTGTTTTATTTGATGGGATCAGTACGATGCGACTTTGACTCCCGTCACGCATGAGATGAACTTCAGGCGCCAACGGAAACGCTTCCGCTTAGATGTGTCCGATACCAGCGAGAGCTGCGGTTAAGAAAAAACCCATTTCAAAATAAAATGACAGCGCAGACGTAGTTTCTCCTTCCTGAAACCACCACGTCTGCGTAACTGAGTGGGATCCTCCGTGGGAAGTGTTAGCTTGTTGTTCTGGGCTGGTTTTGGCACGTGTGATTAAAGACTAATGGTTTATTTTCAACGTGCTACAGAAAACTGTGATAATTCCCCACGAAACACCGTCCAATCTGCACGCCATTGTTGAGCTGTGGTTAATCGCGTTTATCATCCTTCCAATCAGGCTTCTGTCCTCCAATCATGGGCAGGCAGAGGCGCCCCAGCGTCCTCTTTGTGCCCCCGATTAGATTACTCCTACCGTGTGATTACTAGAAACACAGCTGGGATTCACAAAATAGACACCGCTGATCCTGGAACAGTGGATATTTAGGCATGGATGGCGTCTCCTGCACACACGCTGAAACTAAGAGGAGTTCACTTTGACTCGAACAGCCTAGAAAAACCAGGAACTTTATGAGGAACGGCGTCTGTGCTGTGGATGGAAGGCGTTGGGAGATGATGATATTGACCCTCCGGAGCATTAAGACGAGACGCTCGTCGTAAAGACGACGGCAGCTGCTGTAAAAGGTGCTGAGAGCTGATAAAGGAGTGGCGGCCGGCCCTCTGCCTCCTCCACCTCTGTTAAATGTTGTCCTCCACGCCAGATGTTTGGCACTTTGACGTCATTTCCTGACCCATCGAACCATTGTGATGTAACCTTCAGCCAGAGTGAAAGAGCACATGTAGGGAGGGGGGCCGGCGGCCATGTTTGCTCTGGAGGCCGGTCTGCTGGATGAAGGCAGCTACTGTAAAGTCCACATGATTTATTGTCGTATTTATCACGGAGCTCCTCACACACGCAGTAGTTCCAGACTAAATCCAGGTGTTTACGACAGGGCCAAAGGATGGGGTGAGGAAGACGACCTCTGCTGACCTTCATGCAGATGACAGTGATGGCCACAGCGTCACCTCAACAGTACGTCAGCAACTCCAGTGTGGGAAAGAAATCCTGAGGTACGCGTGGCGTTAACCAGCGACGCTGCTCTTCTGTCCAGTTTGTGGGACGACTTCCGAGATGCGGGCCAGCGGCCGGAGGAGGAGGAATTCCTCAGCTCACTCGAGACGACCGTCCTCACCTTCTTTCTCTCCGTCATTATCGTGCTGACCGTGTTTGGGAACCTGCTGGTCATGGTGGCGCTCTGCAAGGACCGACACCTGCGGTGAGTCGGTGGCGTCTGCAGAGCTGGAGGCAGCGGCAGCTGGAGCTGCCACAGCAGCGGCAGCTGGAGCGATGGCGGCCGCGGCCACAGCTGCCACAGCAGCGGCAGCGCACAAATATTGCAGGAAGTGAATCGTCTGCTTGGTCTTGTTGCCTCCTCTCATCAGAAAGAAAAAGACCAACTACTTCATCGTGTCGCTGGCGTTTGCGGACTTGCTGGTTGCCGTGGTGGTCATGCCCTTTGCTGCCATCGAGCTCACCACCGGCTACTGGCGGTACGGAGAGATCTTCTGCCTGGTTCGAACCTCCCTGGACGTTCAGCTGACGACGGCTTCCATCCTGCACCTATGCTGCATCGCCCTAGACAGGTCTGTGTCACTGTCAGGGAAGTAGCGATGATTATTATCGTTATAATCAAACCTGGGCTGAGGGTGTGTGTGTGTGTGTGTGTGTGTGTGTGTGTGTGTGTGTGTGTGGGACTGCAGGTATTATGCCATCTGCTGCCAGCCGCTGGTCTACAGGCACAAGATGACCCCGGTGAGAGTGGCAGCGATGCTCAGCGGCTGCTGGCTCATCCCGACATTCATCTCCTTCCTTCCCATCATGCAAAGCTGGAACACTATTGGCATCGAAGACATTGTGAGTCGCTCAAGCTCAGAAAGCAACAAACCTCCTGAGGTTTCTGCTCAGACATCACGGTGACGTGATGAAACTCTTTGTTTCCAATAACGCGTTCGATCCCGTGAACAACAAAGGGGTAATTCCGTGGTTACAGCATAATTCCAGCCTCGGAGGAGCCTCCGCCGTGGGCTGAGACGCCGCTTTGACGAGCACGTTCACGTGTTCTGGCGCGAGGCGATTTTAGAGACGACGTGACCAAGGCTGCGGGACTCAGAGGCAGATGAAGAACAGATGAATTTCCTCTCTGAGTGGCGTGTTTTCAGGTTGGAAACAAAAGAGAAACAAGCAAAAGCTCACGTCATTCAGGTTTTCGCTCCTCTCTTAGATCTTATCTTGACTCGGGCGACTCGCCTGAGCCAAACGGGGAAACTGGAGCTTCTCAGTGGAGCGGCCAAAGGTCCCAGAGGAGCGATGCAATAATTGTGTTCAATAACAGCTCGTCTGCTCTGAGTAAATCACATCTGAACCGGCTTCAGGAGACCCTGAGGCCCGAGTGGGGACGGGGCTGAAGCAGAGACGGTCACAAACGTCTCCTTTAGGAAGCCGTAAATGAAACGCCGCCGTGTTGATGTCGGGGTTTGTGACTCTCTTCCAGATTAAGAATCGCCAATCGTCGGGAGGCGGCTCCAACGACACCAGCTGCGTGTTCATGGTCAACACGCCGTACGCCCTGATCTGCTCCGCCGTGGCCTTCTACGTCCCGTTAGCGCTCATGGTTCTGGCCTACCAGCGCATCTATGTGACCGCCATGGCCCACGTGCGCCAGATCGAGACGCTGCAGCGGGCCGGCTCTGCTCCAGTCACCGGGTCGACCCCCATGATCACGGCGAAGTCGTCCACGACCTCTGACCCTCTGGAGCGCTGCAGCCTCAGGACAGCAGCGTCCTCGTCCACGGAGCAGATGCCCATGGCCAACAGTCGCATGAGAATCGAGACCAAGGCGGCAAAGACGCTGGCGGTCATTATGGGCTGTTTCTGCCTCTGCTGGGCTCCGTTCTTCATCACCAACGTGGTGGACCCTTTCATCCATTACTCGGTGCCCTGGCAGCTGTGGACAACGTGGCTGTGGCTCGGCTACATTAACTCGGGGCTGAACCCCTTCCTCTACGCCTTTCTGAACCGGGCGTTCCGGAGGGCGTTCCTGGTCATCCTTTGCTGCGGAAACGAGCGGTACGCACGTCAGGGAAGCTTCTCCTACGGACACGCCCACAGAGGATGCTCAGCCACCTCGGTCAACGGGACCTCGATGGGACTGAGGTAAACACACAGCAAAGCCTCCATGCGGCAACATCGCCGGTCACATGAAGCGCCGTTCTCCATACGTGGGCTCATTATGCCTTCGCTTTAGGGACCAGAGTAGTTGTCCTTTTCATGCCTGAGCATTAAGGGGGGGTCAATAGGTTGAACGCATCAGTCATGGCCAATTATGTTATTAAAGTCGTCCAAATCTCCACAAACTTCTGTGATCTTTCAGAAGATATGGTTCCAATCTAGAGCAGGAAGTCTGACGCTCCTGGTGGTCGGTTCTGGTACTGCACATCAACCCTGTTGAACGGGTCAGAACAAGCGCGAGGAGTCCTGCTCAGAGGCGTCAGCGCCGTGTGTGTTTACCTCACAGAGGCAGGACACTTCTTCAACGGCAGATTACAGTTTTCCAAATTTGTCTTTTAAAAATAACAAGCTTCGGTTGAACGATGTTCAAGTTCATTGTCTTTCATAACAATTGTTACCGCTCGCCGGGATCAGCGGACCTGATTTAGCTGCTGACGTATGTGTGCTTTCAGCTCTTTCTGAATGATGTTGATGGAGATGGGGGCCAAAGTGTTTCTGCTGTCTAACACACAAAACTGCAAAAACAGAGCGATGCAGGAGCCCACACGTCTGAAACACACCGTTCGTGTGTGTGTGTGTGTGTGTGTGTGAGCTCTAGTGTTTGTTGGGTGATTATTAAGCTGCTGCAAACCAGCAAAAGCACCAAAAACTACAGAGAAGGATCCAAGTAAGAGAAACATTAACTCAGATCTGAAGATGATTCCACATCAGAGTGGACAAACTAGACCCATTTATGTTTTTAAGAACCTAGAAGAAGCAGAATTTGTGTGTCTTTGCAGCACAGCAAGTGTTTCTGCTCATCTGTAGGCCCGTGTGTGTAGGCTGAAAGTGTGAACTTGAACTCATATGAAAAAGTGTGAGTCAGAAATGTAAAAGGTGTCATAAAGGAGGTGGTGACGTGTTCCAATCAAAGCCCAGAGCAGGAGAGTGAGGCCAGCATGTAGCAGGAAACACCACCAACCTGCAGCAGGTGAAGGAGACAGCACTAATCTGGGTGTTTGATAAACACCTGAGCGGATCTTCATCCAGAGTTTGGATTCAAATGAGAGCTGTGAGGTGAACAAAGGCAAATCCTCTCTGGAATGAACATCTTTCTCTCCGGTGTTTTGATGGCTGCGATAAAACCAGCGTCTCCATGTAGGGAATTTAACACAAAGTTAAGGATTTCAGCAGTGAATAAAACAAATGAGCCCTGAGTGCAAATATGTGAAGGCAGCTGCCAACCTACATCGAAACGGATTCCACCCGATTTCCTTCATACAGTCGCACGTTTTTTCGTTCTCATTCAAATCAATCAAATACTAAACAGGTAAAAACTTGCTATAATCAGCGAATAAGCTTAGCTACAAGCAGGATAAACGCTGATTTTAGTGGATGTTTAATGTAATCAAGCTAAAACAAAGCTAAGCCAGAGGAGCACGTGGGTCAATACGCGAGTTTTATCTGGGCGAAGGTGCAGCAGGAGCGTGTGGAGGAACGTGGCACCAAAGCCACGATGTCGCTGCTACTGGTCGACCACTCAGACGCTCTCCCAGTAACGGAGTCCTGGATCTGAACAGGCGGGGACAGAAACAATCTTCATTTTGGTGACTGGAGAACACGTTCTTCTTGTTCGGGCCCCAAATCAGGAGTTTCTGTCGAGGTCAAGGCGAAGGAAGCCGGACTCTTCCTCAGAGATGAGGAGCGCCATCTTTCCTGAATGAACAGAGATTCTGGATGGTTTCCTCTTCAGCCCGGCGTTAGAATTCAGCGTGATAACGGCTGATGAGTCAGCTGATCCACGCCGCCGGAGCTGGGGGGGGGGGCGCCAGGATCAGAACAGGAGCCCAGATCAGCCACTTCCTCCCGCTCAGGCTGAGCTTCTTCAGGCTCCATGAATGAGAAGCAGGTCGGCGCTGGAGCGTCGGGCTCCGACGCCCCAGACCCGGCCCGTCTCCTCCGGACTGTTGATGGTGTCACCTGCTTTATGCCAGGAGAACGGCCAGAACTGTATTAGAATATAAAGATCTGAGACTGGCTGGACCGGAACGAACCCGTCTGATTCAGTCTTCCTGTTGGAGGACGGCAGCTGCCATCACGCCTCCTCCTGTATTTAGGTTTGGACTCTCTGAACTCAGCTGCCTTTCCAAATGAAAGTCATCTCTGTTCTGTAACAGGAGCTCCGTTTCCTTGGTGACAAATTATACCATAGAATGGACCCACCTGGGCTAATCAGCTCTCTGAAATTCAATTAAGGCTGACTCCTTCCTGTGAAGGACAAAGGGCTCGCTTTAGAATTCTATCCAAAACTGATATCCCCCTCATTTGTCCCTTTGAGATCCAGAATTCCTGGTATAGGACAGCATGTAACTGAAGGACGGAGCAGGTTTACTGGAGTAACACAGGACATAGGCTCTAAGGAGGGATGGCTAAACCAGGAGAACCCGTGCTGGCTGAGCTCCATCATGTTTCATGTTTGTGAGGACGAGCAGAGCCGCAGTTAATCGCTGACCGTTTCCTCCCGTCTCAAGTTTAAACCAATTTTAAGTGACTTCTGATGTCGAACGTTGTGTATTTAAACCTCTGTCCCAGCGACGCCCCGCTGGGTGGAAAACCGGGCTCATTGTGCCAAATGCTTCCTGTTGACAACACACAAAGGTCCCACATATCTGCAACCGGGACGGAACAAGACATGAGAGACGTCAGAGAGGGAGGGCTCCTCAGCCAGGACGCCACCTGAGCAGAACACGCCAGTGAACCCCCGAACCTGTCCTGAACAGAATCCACCAGCCTTGCTGCAACTTCAGGAAGCCTTTTCAGACGTCTGGAGACGAGGAGCTGAAGCAGGAAAACCTCTGCATTCCCAGGAGCCTTCTGGACCTCCGCAGAAGAGCCACTGACCCCAACACCCGGGCCATAGACCCACCCGGGCCATAGACCCGGCCGGGTCAGGAGCCGAGTGCCGGTCCAGCGCGAGGGCAGGTAATCGTGTTAGCGTCAAGCGCTGCCACCCGTCCTGCATCCTGGGGGCTTCATCCAGGGAAGCGTGTGGCTCCTGCTGCTACTGGCTGTTTCTGATGTGAGGAGGGGCTGCGTGGCGTCAGGACTCTCTGACCTCTGACCTCACTAGAGAATCCTTGTTTAGGCTTCTGTCAGGGCTGCACCTGCTTTTCTGGCTGTTTTGCCCTGTCACGCTACAAAAAACCCATTTTAAAGTCTTGTGTGGACAGCATCTGTGTTGATTACAGAAGTATTGGAAAGAATAGCTTGTTTTTGTGGCCGTCAGGGGCAGAAAATGGGGAGAAACTGGCGACACTGGCGTGATCGCCTCCGTCTTTGTCAGCATTTTCCCACAGCTCCTCTTTCAGCTTCCACCAAATTTCCATTCTCGTCTGACAGACGACACACAGACGCAGTTTGAACCCAGCAGCGACGGGCAGAAACAATAAGAAGCAGAGGAAAGAGGAAAGATTCATTAGTCCTCTGTAAACACGCTGCTGCCAGATGTGCCGTTACTCAGCGTTTGTTTCCTCTTTTGCTGCGTTCCACATGGAATTTGGATACAGAAGCATCTCATCATTTCAGCTGCTGCCAAAAGATTTGATCCGGACAGTTGATGCGAGCGTTTCCATGACCGACGGCTCTGCGTGTTTTTAGGTCTTTTTATTCAGATAAAGAACATCTCCTGCTGGGTCTGGATGGTGATCGGGGTCTGGATGGTGATCGGGGTCTGGATGGTGACCGGGGTTTGGATGGTGACCGGGGTCAGGATGGTGACCGGGGTCTGGATGGTGATCGGGGTCTGGATGGTGATCGGGGTCGGGATGGTGATCGGGGTCTGGATGGTGATCGGGGTCTGGATGGTGATCGGGGTCTGGATGGTGATCGGGGTCAGGATGGTGATCGGGGTCAGGATGTGAACGGGGTCTGGATGGTGATCGGGGTCTGGATGGTGATCGGGGTCAGGATGGTGATCGGGGTCAGGATGTGAACGGGGTCAGGATGGTGATCGGGGTCAGGATGGTGACCGGGGTCAGGATGGTGATCGGGGTCAGGATGGTGACCGGGGTCAGGATGGTGATCGGGGTCAGGATGGTGACGGGGTCTGGATGGTGATCGGGGTCAGGATGGTGACCGGGGTCAGGATGGTGATCGGGGTCTGGATGGGCGCGGCAACAGGCAGCTTTCATCAGTTATTCCTGCTCCGACCTGCTGGAATAGAGCTGAAGCTGATGGTGTGAACACGGCCGCTAAAAAATAAAAAAAAATACAAATAACGATGAAAGCAAACATGAATCATGGAGGATGTTCTGTCCTAGAAACCCAGATTGAGCTGAAGGAGCCGCTGGACACCAGCAGTCCCGTCGGCGGACGACTGAGGCTCCGTCGGCATGTTTGTGAACACAACTTTCATTTTAAAGGGATTTGGTTTTTCCCTGGAAACACGCTCCGGTCAGGCGCTCCGGTTTCTTGCTCGTCTCTCAGGCTCCGGTCTCTGGGTCACGGACGGATCCTCGCCTCAGTAAATACGGCTCCCCCTCGACCCGCCGCCCCTCCGGCCGCCCTTTAGGCCTCCTGACACGTCCACAGCCATCCAATGACCAGCGCCGGCAAATCGAACTCACTTTGATTGTTTGAGCTCTTATCTAAATCCCACAGCTCGTGTCAACACCTGATGTTCTGCAGAGGACAGAAGGTGGGACGGTTTTAGCTGCCAGGTCCTCCCAGGGTGATTCGAGTCCCGGCTGATGTGGCCAACATTCCTGCCGGCCCACATTTCAGGAGCAGCGCGAGCTCAGGCTGCAGGTTCCTGCGTGAGTTTTGCCTGTTGATGCATCTGCTGCTTCCCAAACATCTGCTGAAGCATCCTGAGACCTCATGTGGGAAAGTACCCCCCCCCCCACCGCCCAGTTCAACTCCCAACGTGAGGAGATAAGAGCAAATGTGATTATTTAACGACATTGGAAGCTATTAGCTCAAAATGAAAGGAACACAAACGTCTCCTCTATCTGACGCTGATCTCTCGGTGGAGATCACACGATGTTTTCACATGCGAGAAGAAGCGCAGGAATATTTGCTTTGAATGATGCCGAGGGGGGGGACAAATGCAGGCGATATCATGGAGAAGGAATGTCCATTGGGGTGGACAGCAGCAGCAGCAGCATCGGTCCGGACTTCAGACCATTTCTGGCATATTTGCTTTTAATACAGCGTGAATGCTAACGGGCGCTGGTCATGGTCATTTTATTGTTAACATGTATTAATATGTGCAGCCATAACATGAATCGGAGAATGGAAACTTCCAACACGGCCAAATCTCTCTACACCCAACAGCCACCCACATTTAGTGACATGTTTATTATTGTGTACCTGAAACCGTAGCTGGAGAGCAGAAAACCACCAGTGTTCCTATTATAACCTGAGCAGTTCCTCATTCTCCAGGTCTAAAAACAATATAATTACGCTTCCAACTTCCTGATATTGTGAAGCGGGAGAATAAAAAGCCTCTTTAGTTCAGGACGGACTGTTAACTACAGCTAGAGACAGAAGAGACCGCAGCATCAACAGTAAATTCTATTATTGCGATGGAAAAAACAGCCTGCGATCAGAAAACAATCAGATCAAGACGTCCTCCACTGCGCACGTCACCGTCCTGCACACGTGCACTTGGATCACTTTCTCCCAGACAGGAATTCAAACACAGATCAAAGCGCGTAACAGTGACAGCTGATCTGATCCGATCATTTCGTTGTGAAGGGAATATGTGAGCACTTTTATTTTCCATTTAAATACAAAAGAGGGTGTGGTTTAGAGAAGTAAAATATGGTTTCACACACACACGCACACACACACACACACACACACTAACACGAGGACATTAGCAGAGTTATACCTAAACGTAGACCTACTGCTCTTCAAAATAAAAGCATGGCTGTGATTTGGTGGATCTGCTGTGAGGTGACAGCTTGAGCCAAGTGCCTCTCTCCTCTTTTTCAGACTGTCCTTCCTGCCCAACAGGAGCTACAGCGATAACGGACGGCCGCTACCGGCCACAGAGCTGGAGCCTGCAGACGCTCTGAGGCCGCTATGAGGACAGTGGGAGCCGGGACGCCACCTGTGGGCCCTTCAGGTCGCTCTCGGCTGCCCTCCGGGTTCAGAGAGAGCAGAAGCCGAGTTGGTCGCCGTCAGCCTCGCGTTCGCTTCTTAGCATGAACTGCAGCTGGAACAGGAGGGGGAGGATGGGGGAGGATGGGGGGGGTCCTCACATCATCTCTGGTTTCATCCCACTCCAGCGCTAATGGCAGCGCACGTCTGTCTGTGAACAGTTGTTCAGCCACCTCCAACACACGCCTGGTTTTGGCTGGAGGACGCGAGCTGCAGCTCCGTGTGTCGAGTGTGGGGTAATTACACACCTGCGACCTGCTCGCTCATTGTTCTCCCGCCTGATTTGGACAAAACTGTGATTTTTCGCTGGGCTGCGAGATATTAATCCGTATGTGGGTCACTTTTATTTTTTTTTGGAATAATTGAGCATAATTTCATGGCACTGATGAACAAAGCCCAGGCAGCAGGAGACGAGGAGCCAGTTGTTGTCCCCACGTCTGCCTCGCCAGGCACGACCGCACGAGGTCACATTTAGGTCAAAACACAACAGCAAAGCAACGGACGGACGGAGAAACTAGAGTGAATGTTCAAGCTTGGAATATATTCTTAAAAAGAGTTCTTATTCTTTAACTAAAACGTGTATCCATTGTACTTATTCCATACATTTATTTGGTTTTCTCTCATTGTGGAAGAATAAAAACGTTTAACCAGATTTAACCACTAGAGGGCGCCCGCGCGCTCCACCCGGTATTTTCTAAGTTTCTATGTGATTTAAGACAGAAAAAGTTCACAAAATATACATTTTAAGACAAATGAAAGGTCATACCACCCAAAGACATCCCAACACACCATATTTCAGACTCACCTAACCTGTTCCAGGTATTCTTTTGGAGCCCAGCCGCCTCTTAAATCCCCTGTGAGCAAGAGTCAAACTCCAAACTAAACATTTAATCATCATTATTGTCTCTTTATTTTGCAAAGATTTGCTGAGACTGTTGTGGGTATTTTTCTTAAACTTTTATATTCTTTTAATGGTGAATTTGTAAGGGATAAATATTGTCTTATTTGTCTTTCCTGCCACATCGGTGACAATGTAACACGTCTCAGAAGATGATGTTTCTGCAGCGTCGGCAGTTTTTGTGCAGCGTTTGGGATTAAAAGCTGGTGTTGAATCCACACGGCAGAAGATTTCAGTCAGGTTCTTTCTTCCAAATGATCAAAGCAGCGTTACGCTTATTTTCCTTTCATGTTGTCAAACACTGAAAACTGTCTTTTCTCAACATTTCTCTGATTCCTTTTACGCAGCAGCATCAAACAGGCTGATTTGGGATTTTCTAACCGACATTTTAGAGACAACAGATCAGTTCTCCTCATCACATCACAGTTTGGATGGTTCCCACACAAAACTCTTGATCCGAGCTGTTCGATCAACATTTTATAGGCCAAATCGAGCAGAAATCCCCCTCAAACATTAGATGTAGAGGTTAAAATTGGGCTCTACCTTGAGCAGGAGGGTGAATAACCTCCCCTCGGTGAACATCTGTCGTTACCTGAACAGTAAATGTAAAGAACAGGCAGCTAAAAAGGTGAAACTGAGCCTGTTTCCATTCTGTGGGGAACAGTTGTGGCCACTAGGTGTCGCTACACAGCCACGACGGAAATGATCCCAGCAGGTCCGCGTCACGTCCACATTAAGACTTCAACACTTTAAGGCAGCTTCACACTGGCCGTCCTGAGGTTGTGGAAACACACTTTTATCGTGCAGGAGGATTAAACGACTGACTTTTCCCTGCAGATTCATTTATTCCATTAAAAACAATGAATTAATATTCATCCCACGCTGTTGAGGCCTGCAGGTCGGATGGATGTGAACAGTCTGCAGGAGAAGTGTGAGGGTTCGAGGTTACCATGGAGACCAGCAGGTGATTGTGTGTCATCCCGACGACCTCTCGGCACATGGAGTCCTCTCATTTTTGTGGTTCCCGTAAACATTAACATCCCTGACAGCTTCCTCAGCCCAACCAGTTAATAAGTAGAATATCTGAACTCTTGGTCTCTGAACCCTCTGAGGAGAAGGTTAAATGGTGAGGTTATCCATTTTATTGTCAAAAACCTTCCATTAAATCCTCTGGAGTCAGGGTTTAACGTTGCTCCGACCCAAACGTTGGCTCACGTTGAAGCATCGTCACAGGTCCGGGTCGGGTAGATCCTCTTTGTCAGGATAAATGCACGTTCACGGTGATATTTTGGTCATTCTGGGGATTAACTGTGAGTTTGTCAGCAAACCAGTGGAAGGTTTTCAAGCGTGAAGCTCAGTCCCACATTTACTTTGACTTCAGTTCATTAAAGTTCATGTTGGTCCAAAAACTGTCAATTTTTGCTGCTAATCTCTGGTTCAGTGCGGCACTTTAATAAAACTGCCTCAGTATTTGCAAAACTGTTCAAAGTGAGTGGAAAGACAGTAAAAGACTTCATAAAGTTCATTTGTCAGTAGTTAAAAGATAACCTGGGAATGTGTAACCACGCGTAAAACTAGTATTATTGTGAAATACGAGGCTCTTTTTTAAGAGAAATGTGATGGAATAAGCACCTGAAAACGACAATAACACCATCCACCCCATAATATAATAATACTGTATTTCTTATCCAGTCTAAACATCGACTGGTTCTGTGTGTTTTGCTCACAGGAAAGTCTGGATTTGTACGATTTTGTAACTTTTGGGACTAAATTCAAAATTAGATGGACATTAGCAGTAAATACAGGGAATCTAAACCACCAAATGCCGCAGACAAAATGTGCAAAGGCAACAGAAAACAGTTCCTACCTTTGACGGGGCTCTTTGTGGTTGTGTGATGGGAAAATCTTAAAGTTGTGGACACGATTCCAACCAAAAGTTTGTTAATTGGCCCGCATTAGCGCCCATGCTAATGCTAACTTAGCTAGCCGAGTCCACATATCGAAGGTTAGCCTCTGCGCTTCTAAAGCTGGACAGCAGGAAAATATAATCTAATAAATGTTAATTTACGGGAGGGAAAGTATGGCCACGGGCCTAAAAACACCCATTATTTATTAGTTAAAACTCGAGAGGGGCCAGTTTCAGATTAGAGCAAGGATGCAACAGAAAAGACAGACGTCTCACTTGGATATAAATTTGAATATCTGAGTTTTAATGACGCTTAAATCATTTATTAATGTATATATGTCTTCCTTGACATCGTCACTACATTATCTGATATAGATGGAGTTACTCTTTAGATAAGAAGTTATGTAATGGAAATCTAACACGTGGGACAGAATGGATAGATTGGTTTTAATTTCCATGATGAGACAATAGTTCATCATCTTCTCATGTAAAATCAGCATTTCTGCCCAAGGGTCAAAGGTCACGGACCCCTCTGCAGTAACCACCCAGAACATGTCACGAGTCTCTAATCAAACAATACTCACGGGCTCCTGCTCACGCCCCATCAAAAATGCAGAATATTGTGATGGACAATATTTCCCTAAAATCATTTTATATAGAGAAATTAGTGATATGAAATTAGCATATAGGGCAGGTGTTCGACAGACAGTAGGAATCCTGGGATGTCATATATTTGTTTTGGTATTTTTTTTCTCAGCCATTTATGGTTGTTTGAATCTAAACTTTATGCTTTAGATTCCAATGGATGGAGACACAACAGACAACAGACATGAGAGAACACAATGACCTGTCAATCAAATAAAAACCTACTGACCTAAAGACCTGGTTCATTTACTGATCAGTTCTCCTTCACGCTGCCTTCTCTCTACAGGATCACAGCAGATCTAAAATCAAGTGATGATAGCACAAAAGGCTTGAACTGGTTTCTAATCCCTCTCCCAGCAGTTTAGTTACTATGGCAACCATCATCCAATACCAGCAGTCCACCTCACTCCCTTCGCCCGCCCCCCCTCCGCTACAGTCTGCACAGCGGCAGTAGGGGGATCCTGCTCCCATCATGCTTTGCAGACGGAAGCAGGAAGTAGTGCTTGCAGATGGAGGCAGAGATGTGGAGACGACAGTGTAGAGGAGCATCGCACTGATGTGTGGAGGAGTGTCGCACTGATGTGTAGAGGAGCATCTCAGTGATGTGTAGAGGAGCATCGCACTGATGTGTAGAGGAGCGTCGCACTGATGTGTAGAGGAGCATCGCACTGATGTGTAGAGGAGCATCGCACTGATGTGTAGAGGAGCATCTCACTGATGTGTAGAGGAGCATCGCACTGATGTGTAGAGGAGCGTCGCACTGATGTGTAGAGGAGCTTCGCACTGATGTGTAGAGGAGCATCGCACTGATGTGTAGAGGAGCATCGCACTGACGTGTAGAGGAGCATCGCACTGATGTGTAGAGGAGCATCGCACTGATGTGTAGAGGAGCATCGCACTGATGTGTGAAGGAGCATCGCACTGATGTGTAGAGGAGCATCGCACTGATGTGTAGAGGAGCATCGCACTGATGTGTAGAGGAGCATCGCACTGATGTGTAG
Organism: Takifugu flavidus; assembly: GCF_003711565.1. NCBI lineage: Eukaryota > Metazoa > Chordata > Actinopteri > Tetraodontiformes > Tetraodontidae > Takifugu > Takifugu flavidus. The sequence continues at coordinate 6,317,545 of NC_079539.1, read as the reverse complement.
AGGAGCATCGCACTGATGTGTAGAGGAGCATCTCAGGTGGATCTCCGTCTCTCTGGGTAAGTCATCATCATCCAGCCACTCTCACAAGGAAAAAAACCCAGTTTGTGATGGATTTAAAGGGCCGGCGTAGCCATCTGGAGGGTGGCGGGCTGTCCTGCATCCCTCACCCCCGTGACCAGAGACTAAAAAGCACAGCATTACCATGACGACGGCGACAATGACACCATTCAGACCAGAATATAACGCAGTGACAGACCAATGACAGAAGCACGTTTGTGTGAGTGAACTTCTCTGACGGTCACGTTTCAGCATTAATCATCCATCCCTGCGTTAGCATCGGCAGGATAATCATGAAGCAACGGGAAGACGACGGCGTTCCGCTGGGACGGGTTTGACCCTGTTTGTGACCTCACAGAGACGTGATGGTGATCGGAACCCTTAGAGCCGTAGCTCCTAAAACTCCGGCCTGACGTGTGTTTATTCCCACAGACGGTCCGAACACTGTCATTAATTCTCTATTGGATCCAAACATGGATGTTGAACTCACCTTTCATGATAGATGCAGAGTTATTCATTACCTCCGTTCGCCTTCCAACGTGCCGTCAGGTTAAGAAATCAGTGCACTGAACACACATTGGCAGGTCCATCACTGCGCACACACACACACACACACACACACACACACCACACACACACACACACACACAGACTTTCACTGGGTATACATGATGAGCCCCGCCCACACTCGGTCAAACCAATAGCGTGAAGTTGAGCAAAGGGCTCGTCTTATCTGTCCCTATATTGAGATCTGTGTGGGATCTATTGCGATCTGACTCACAGACGGAGTCTGATCAACACACACCCGGAGGTGTTTGTCTCCCAGGTGAGTGCGTCCCCGCCTGGACTGAACTAGTTACCGGTGAGTTCTCACTTTACTTCTCTTACGATATCGAGTTGTGGGTGATCAACCCCAGAACCGCCAACTGTCCCGATGGGGTCGTGAACTGACCTTTTGATAAATAAGTAAATAACACAATACCGACTCAACCCTGGACGCGTTCAGCAGCCCCTGAGGGCCGAGCGCCCCCAGATCGAGTCCCCTGCTGCCTCTAAAGGAACAGGAAGCTTTGATGTCACATGATTGCAGGCGCCAGCGACCGATTACAGGCTTGAACAAAGTTAATCAATTGTTCCCAGTGCTGGTTGTGGTCATAAATTTATAAGCCATTTAGTTAAAGCTGTTTGTTCCAGATGGTTGTTGGTGTGAATCTCATTGTGTTCTTGGCTGTCTGCTGAGAAGCTCTCCACAGTTTGTCTGAGTCAGGCCGCAGTTTCGTTGACTTTGCGTTAAGCTCTTAAATCCACACGAGCTCTTTACTTGTTACTTATTTATCTGTTTGGAATTTGGATTCCAACGGAACACTTTGGGCTCCGAGTTGCTGCTTAGAAACACTGATATGAATCAAAGACAGCAGGAGCGACTGAAGGAGCGTAAAAGGTTCCCACGAGAACCTAAATCTCGCGGCTTCGCTCCTGGGTTGTTTTTGGTGTCCAGGCCCGACGCTGTTGTGATGTCCTGCACCGATAAGGGGGCGTTTATGGAAGATCTCAGCTAACGTCCCCAAACGCCACAGCGTCACCAACAGGATCCGCGTACACGGCGCCTTCGGGTTCTCTTTGAAGCCGCCCAGATGGTTTTAGATACGACCTCAGAGGCGGACGACCAAACATTCTCTGAGCGGAGGGAGAAACAGGGCGAGAAGAATGAAATGAGAAGGATGGGGCTTTAATTTAGGGAGGGGGGCAGATAATCGCATCCTCCGGGGACTCCAGAACCTCTTGTTCTTCCTTCTGCTCTTGGCCTCGTCGCCCCATCTCTGGGGAGGCCCAGCGGTCGTGGATCGTGCAGGAAAACCTCCGATTTGTGACACGCTGTGATTACAGGAGCTTATCTGCTGCGGCGCTTTCCCCTGATAACAGCTGTTAAGGTTCCCCCGTGTGACCTGCTTATCTCGCTCTCCTCCCGGCAGCAGCTCCGCTCTCTCCCGCCTTCCCGAGACCATGGACGACTCCGCCGAAACCACCCCGGCGTTGCCGCCTCTCCTGGAGCGGCAGGTCCGGCAGCGCCCGTCGGCGGTCACGGCGCTGAATCCAAGCTGAAGCGCGGCGTGTCCTGCTCCGTGCCCAGAGTCCGCTCCACCCTGACCGGCCTCTTCCCGGTGGTGCGATGGCTGCCCAAGTACAAGCTGCGGGAGTACATCTGGGGCGATGTGATGTCCGGAATGATCGTCGGCATCATACTGGTACCGCAGGCCATCGCCTACTGCCTGCTGGCGGGGGTGGAGCCCATCTACGGCCTGTACACCTCTTTCTATGCCAACATCATCTACTTCCTGATGGGAACGTCGAGGCACGTGTCCGTGGGGATCTTCAGCCTCATGAGCCTCATGGTGGGACAGGTAAAGCCGGATTCCTCCAGATCTTTGTGCCCTCGGTTGCAGCATTTTCCAGGTTCCTTCTCGCCGGCAGGTGGTGGATAAAGAGTTGTTCCTGGCTGGCTTCGACCTCAACGAGGACTCCTCCCCGACTGTTTCCGAGGTGTTTAACGCCACGCTGGGCGCCAACCTCACCAGTCAGGTGCACACCGTGGAGCTGATGGGTGTGCCGTGTGGAAAGGAGTGCTACGCCATCGGTGTGGCCAGTGTCCTGACCTTCCTGGCTGGCATCTATCAGGTGAAGGAAGAGCTGGACCCTGCAGGCGGGGCCGTAAATCCTAGTTTGATGTCCACGTGGTCGTTGTTGAGAGCTGCGTCCTCTCCCTGGCCCCTCTCCAGGTCCTCATGGCCGTTTTCCGGCTGGGCTTCGTCTCCGTTTTCCTTTCGTCGCCCATGTTGGATGGATTTGCCACCGGAGCATCCTTCACCATCCTGACGGTGCAGGCTAAGTACCTGCTGGGTCTGAAGATTCCTCGTCACCAGGGTTACGGCACAGTCGTCATCACCTGGATCAACATCTTCAGCAACATTCATAAGACCAACCTGTGTGACCTCATCACCAGTGCCATCTGCATCTCTATACTGGGTAAATACCTCTGGTTACCGCGGTTACACGTGTAATGGGAATAACCCTCCTCTCTGACGTACAGTGGCAGGGAAGGAGCTCCAGGAACGCTACAAGGACCGTCTGAAGATCCCCCTCCCCACTGAGCTGGTGGTGGTTGCCGGGGCGACGCTGGCCAGCCACTACGGGCAGCTGAACCTCCGCTACAGCTCCAGTGTGTCCGGGCACATCCCCACAGGCTTCATCCCTCCCCAGGTGCCCAGCTTCAGCCTGATGCCTCGCGTGGCGCTGGACGCCATCCCTCTGGCTGTCATCAGGTGAGTTATAACCGTATTATTACACGGCAACAGCAGCTCTGTTGGCTGGTGAACACAACCAGGAGTCGTCGTCTGTCTTCCAGCTTCGCCTTCACCGTTTCGCTGTCCGAGATGTTTGCCAAGAAAAACGGCTACACGGTTCGACCCAACCAGGAGATGCTGGCCATCGGCTTCTGCAACATCATCCCGTCCTTCTTCCACTGCTTCACCACCAGTGCCGCTCTGGCCAAAACCATGGTGAAGGACTCCACAGGCTGCCAGACTCAGGTGAGGAGCCACATTCCAGACAGATGGTGTTGGGATTTGCCACAAAGCTGTTTTTTCTCTCCGTCAGGTGTCCAGTTTGATCAGCGCCCTGGTCATCCTCTTCATCCTCCTCTTCTTCGCACCTTTATTCTACGACCTACAGAAGTGCGTCCTCGCCTGCATCATCATCGTCAGCCTCCGAGGGGCCCTGAGGAAGTTCAAGGACATCCCGGCAAAGTGGCGTTCCAGCCGGAACGACGCCGTCGTGTGGCTGGTTACCATGGCGGCCACGGCTCTGATCAGCGTGGAGCTGGGTCTCCTGGTGGGGATCGTTTTTTCCATGATCTGCATCATCTTTAAGTTCCAGAACCCCAAGGTGAGTGGAAAATTTGGAGCGTTAGCATCCGGCCAGTCGGATTAAACGCTTGTAACTCGCCGATCTGCGGTCCGATTCCAGGCGTCTCTCCTCGGCCGAGTCCATGACTCCCAGCTTTACGAAGACGTAGAGGAGTACCGGAACCTCACGCCACCTCCGGGGGTTCGGGTCTTCCGTTTCCAGGCTCCGCTGTACTACGCCAACAAGGACGTCTTCCTGCGGAGTCTTTACCGAGCCGTTGGGGTTGAACCTTTCGCAGAGCTGACCAGGAGGAAGAAAGAGGAGAAGAAGGCCGCCTCCTTGTCCCTGAAGCACCAGAAGGCCAATGGGGCGAAGACCAACGGAGAGGCTGCCGTCCAACTGAAGACGGAGCTGGAGTTCCACACCGTGGTTTTGGACCTCTCTGCCGTCCCCTTCGTGGACTCGTCTGGCGTGAGCACGGTCAAAGGGACGCTCAAGGAGTATAAGGACATCGGCGTGAGCGTGCTGCTCGCCAGCTGCAACGCCTCCGTCATCGACGCCATGCGGGAGGCGCAAGTGTTCGGGAAGAACGACAAAGACATGAGCAGCCTGTTGTTCCATACGGTCCACGCCGCCGTTCTTCATGCTAACGCTTCGTTTGCAGAGTCACAGAGCAGCCTGGGAGACTCCGAGGTGTAGCGGAGAGGCGGCGCTCTCGCCGATTCCCCGTCTCAACCGCTTATCAAAGATGTACCTTCGCTTTCGGTGTCACATCAGGATTCATCTGGTGCCACTTTACTCAAAACAGGAAGCTCGTTGTGCCTTCTGGGAAATCTTTCTGGGACCAGACGGCTCTTCCTGTACAGGTCTTTTCATATCCATGCTGGAAACAACAACGGGGCTAAAGAAGCCACGCGTCCAGGTCTCACTCAACTGACCGTGTCCAGGACTTTTGGGTCAGTTACCGGCGCCCTGAGATCAAAGGTGCCAGTCAGATCAGCAGCGTTAACACAGATAAGCTGTTTTACACGTTTCTATGGAAGCTGTTTCAGAGCGGCTCGGCTAAGCTCAGCGTTTGGCTAACAGGTCAACCCAGGGACAATCAGAGGAAAGTTAAACGCATCTGTGAGACCGGTGAAAAGATCCGGATTCTGTTTACCTTCTTCTTTAGAGGTTGTTCAGATTCTCTCCTGCTCTGCCCCCCTAAAGCCGTGACCTTTCTCATCATCTGACCCCAGCGATGGCCACCGGCTTCCATCACCTGCTCTCACCAACACGCAGCCAAACGGGCCAAAGATCGTAGCCAACACCGATGGAACGTCTCTTTATTCTCCTAAAACAATCAACCAACACCAACGAAATGAACTCTAAGTGTGGGGTTATTTCTGTGATTTCTTTGTTATTGAACAGTGGAGCTAACTGACACAGGTAGAGGCTAGCGTAGCAACTAGCAGGCAGCTAGCATAGCAACGGTAATTGTTTTAACAATTTGCTGCCATCGGCATTTTCCTTAACGGCGCAAATGAATAATCAGAAATCAAAGAGATCAAAGCACTTGACAGCAGCTAAATTCTACTTTAATCAGGTGTTTTCTCTTTTTGTATGTTATTATTTTGTATCTAACCCTGTTAATTTCTTCAAAGTCACTTCAGAGTTCTGTTCTCAAACAGATTTGTTGTTCGTCTGTGGTCCAAGGGTAGTTTTTCACTTTTTTACCTTCACAGAGTTTGACGATTGTATTCGTCATCGGACGTGACGTCTGAGACATTAATGTTCCTTAAGCCTTAATGTTCAATACTTGAATTAAACTGTTTAGAGCAAAGCGCCTTTGTGTGACTCCATTCCTGTCTGCATTCACATATAAGATAACAGGAAAATAAAGATCAAAGGAAGATTCCTTTAAGACAAATCTCGAGAGCAGAATCGATCCCAGCCGACACATTTAGACACTCATGACAGATTAAAGGTCGGATTTGGAAGCATTGGAAGTTTAACATGCACCAGAAATGAAAAACACCTGCAATTCTTCGCAGATTTAAATGATCTTTGAAGATATCTTTGATCTCATACCTATAATATAATAAATAAAACACAGTTCTGATCACAAGATTTCTATATTTGTGCATAAACGCCTCTGTGATTAACCTGAGGACTATAAACATGAGGCGAGACGGGTGAAATGATGGTCTGGCCACAGGCGACAGCGATCTGCTGCGTCAGGCCGCCTCTACCTGCTCGTTACCTCTCACCACTGTTTACTGACAGCTTTACCTGTGGGCCACAGCAGCGCCGCACGGCTTCATCGGCCCTCACGTGGACGCCACTCGGCACTTTTCAAGCACCCCATCATTCACTTATTAACTGTAAAAACGTGTACATCAGCTTTTCCTACAGCCAGAATGTCAATGATTACATGCGTTTACATGCACGGACAGTCGCACGTGTCACCACGGCAGGGTTTGATCTCTCCACACCTGAAAAACATCCACGACTGAAGCTTCACGAGGTCCCAACAGAGTCAAGGCTCTTTGAAGCAGGTGAATCAGCCCAAAGTCCTGCTGATCTGACATTCATGAGAAATCAGGTTCAGGAGGCTGATCTGAGATCAGCCACAATGATGAGAACACACTAGAAGAAAATAGGATGCTCATTTACTAGATTAAATATAGTATATATAGTATAATACATCAAATGTCTTCCAGAAACACAATTTGAGTGAAATTTCTGTTCCAATCCATCGAGGTTTGACCTTTGACCTGCAGCTTCATCAGAATTTTAACCAGCGTATTAAATTCATTCCATCCCAGTCAAACAGAAACAAAGAGAAAACTGGTCTCTAACGCTTAAAATGAATCAGAAACACCTGAAAACCTGGGAACCAGGACCAAAATCGCGTTTCCGTTCAGGCGATGCTGCCCCCTGTCGCCCAACACGGTGAACAGCAACGATGGCTTCGGGCTGAAAATAGTCCAAACTGATCATTTATCATCCAGCAATCTTTATTTACACCAACATACATTTACACACATTTATATAGGCACTGAAATAAATATGAAGTCGCTGCTTCGTTATAAAATGATGTTTAAATAAAGCAGTTTGTGATCGTCTGACAGTACAAAAACATGAGAATCCTTTGATTTCAGCGTAGACGCAGCTTTTCCAAGATAAATGTCTTTAAAAGAAAGGATTCGAATGTGCCCAGAGGACAAACAGTATTTAAATGAACCAGTTTATCTAAATACAGCAAAGTTGATAAAGATTTCTGATAAATCCCATTTTATAGTTTAATAGTGGCGATAGTCTGTTTGATCAGATTAACATGTGAGCTCAGATAAACTCATAATACAGCTGATGGCGTCACATTGATCGTCCTGCTCGACCGGGTTGATCTTTGTTAAAAACGGCAAAGTATTTTTCCTTAAAGGTCCAAACGGTTCTGACAATAATACGAAACAACTCCTGTACAAACGTGTCATGCTCGGTTCTACATCTTCCCGTTTCCTCCGTTTATGTTTTTTATCATATTTACACCTGAAACCAGGATCAGTTGTGGAGAAAAGGTGCAACAACACTTATGTTTTCAGACAAATATGCTAAAAAAGTCTTTTCCATGCGTTGATCTTTACGGTTTTGATCAGAGCGGCGCAGCGACGCTGCCGTTGTTTTACAGCCGATGGCAGCTGTTGCTAACATACCTGTGTGGATAACAGCGGCCATAAACGAGGCGCGGTCGGCGCCAACAGCTCCAGTCGGACTCCCGTTTTAACGTTAGCAGCTACAAACGCAGCCGGTGGCTGCAGGAACCAGCTGAATGTTCTGTATCTTGATCTGATCGGCTGCTTTTAGCTGCTGCTGCTGCTGCTGCTGGTCCGCGGCGTGCACGGGCGGCTGTGCCGGAAGTGCATGATGTGCACGGCGGTCTGATGCCACCAGTAAAACATCACCACCACCAGAACGTGCCACACCTGGTGGCTGGCGCCCAGGTAGTTCAGCTGGCCTGGGAGGAGAGAGCAGGCCGGGCCAGTGAGCCGGAGCGGCAGGGAAACATCCCAGCCCGTCTGAACGCCGGCGGAAGGACTCACCTGGGAAGTAGCGCTCCGGGATCTTGGTGACGTAGAAGAGGAAGGCAGCTCCGGCGATCAGGTACATGACGATGACGCGCGGCAGGAAGAGCTGCACAGACGCGCCGACGTTAAAGGGGCGGGGGGGGAAACAGGCCGACGCCAGCGTTCCAGAACTCACCTGCACCACATCGGAGCTCATCCCGCCGTTGAGCCAGACCCAGTGACAGGCCGGAATCACGCTGATCCCGGCCACGCAGCAGAAGAGGCTCATCCGAATGCGCCGCCAGTCGTTGCTGAGGTAACGGGGGTGGACCTGAGCGCAGAACACGGCCAGGATGAGGGACAGGACCGTCAGCAGGTAGACCTGGCACCAGGACTGAGAGACAGGAGTGAAAGCGGATTAGGAATTCCGGCTACATTCATTCATTCAAAATAGCTTACCAACCCCCGGCTGGAGGCTGGCGGCGCTCTCACGTATCCGCCGTCACCAGCTTTAAAACTCACAGCGTCACAGTAAAAAGCGTAGAAGATTCCGGGGACGTAGCAGCCGAGGATCCCGACGGAAATCCCGGCGTAGTCCAGCGACAGCCAGCGCCGACTCGTCTTCTCTGAGCGGTGACATGCGAAGAGGTGGTAGCCAACCGAGCACAGCATGCACACCTGAGGAACACACACACACACACACACACACACACACACACACACACACACACACACACACACACACACACAGGACACTGGGGTTGTTTGTTGTCGTCGTTTTAAAGATTTATTTTGCCTGAACATGGTAACGAGGAGCTACGGGGAGCACGGCCAACACACAACCATCTGATCCATCAGACCCTCACAGGGACTCTGAACTAACGAAGACCTGTGAAACCCCACCTGAACAACACCTGTCACACCTGAAGCACCTGTGGTGGGAAATGTGAAACGGAACAAACTGTGAATTTGTTCTGCATAAACATCAAACAGTGGCAACGAAATCACCAGCATGTATGTCGGTGTCAGGATGAGGGTTCTAAAGGTTCTGACAGGTCTTCAGTCAGCCGAGTTACCTGGAAGCAGAAGAGTCCAATAGCATAGATGACATAGTCTTCCCTGTTGGCTCCAGAGGCTGGCAGGACAGACAAAAGGTCGTTGACCCCCAGAGAGAAGAAGAGCAGGAAACCGAGAAGGTGGCTCCAGATGTTCACGGTCTCATTGGACAGGATGAAAATGCTGCAGTGCAGAAGAAACCCAGACGTTTATTCAGGAAACTTCAGATTGCATGAGCAAGGATGTCAAATTAAGAAATGTCTTTTCCACCTTCTGAGACACAGCTTGGAGGGCAGGTGGGCCCTGTAGCCATCAGTGATGTAGGGGTTCTCTTTGAGGAAGAGGGGGATCTGCTCGTAGGTGTACAACCGTATCCTTTGGGGTAGCAGCACTGGTCAGTGTTGGTAGCTGCCCAGCTCCATGTAATGGGCAGTCTTCAGCAGCTTCTGGGGCATCTTCAGCAACATCGTGTCCTCCTGATCCTCCAGTCCAAGGCAAGCTGGCTACAGAGATTAAAGCTAAGAGAACAGAAAAGGCATAATGGTCACATAGCTTAAGCTAACAATCATAATGTTGCTTTATTATTCTCATCTTCTAGACAATATGGTCACCTTTGTGAGTCACATCCAGACTATCTTAACATTTCATCAAGCTGATCGTGTGAGATTTGTTGACATTAAATGGCATGATTAAAATGCTTATCAGTCCAGCTGCTGTCAAACCTTGTAATAACCTAGCTTCCATGCTAACCTTCACCGAGGTTATTTACTCAGTCTAACTGATTAAAAAGATACTTTAAAAGCTCACCATGAATCATATTATATTTGTAATTATTCTCTCTCTGGGGCTGTAGCCATGCTGCCATAGGAATCGAACTTCCAGTGTGTTAAAAACGACATTTTATTCCAATTAAATGGAACAAAAACATTGAATCTGGCCACTGCAGCGGCGAACTTTTCTTCTTGTGTTTGACATTGACAGTAAACGGTGGTTCCGGGCATTAGCGCCCCCAGCAGGCGGAGATGGGAACTACAACCAACTCAAACGGAAGGTGGTTCTTTTTCATTCTTGTGAATTCAGGTAAATTCTTACTTTTTTTAAAAAAAAGTGTAACAATCCTAATTATAATGAATGTACTAACATTAATTTATAAAATAGTTTAAACAAATATCCACTTATCTGGCAGTAACCCAAATTTACCTTTCAAGATTTATCTCCTCAAACTTCTTTGTAGTGAGAAGTTTATCGTGTGGCAAATGTCTGTCAAGTTCAGCAGAGTTTATTTAAGAAAAACACACACACCACAACGGCATCGGTCCACCAGACATTTCATCCACCATTTCATCTGGTTGAGTTTTAAAGGAGGAGCCGACGGTGGAAACGAGCAGTTTAGACTGAACTTTCTGCTCCTTTTCTTTTTCTATCTGCACTCGGCAACGGTGAATTGGATGGTTTGTATATGTTTGCTACATTTGAAACATCTTTAATAGAGAGCAGGATCCGAACACGTGATAGATTCACTGCTCAGAGTTCCAGCTCAGGAACTGTTGATATTAAAAATGTCTGTTGCTCTTTCACATGAACAGTAAAGTTGTTGCATGGTGTTGACATGGTGACCAAAAAATGAACATTTTCCTTATACATTGACTTTGTGATCTATCTGCTCCAAAAGTGAAGGCTGAAGGCTCCAAAAGTCCATAATGACTGCAGCATGTTTGGCCAGAGGAACCCAAGCTTCCGCCTGGTTCTAATAATCTCCTCTGAAGTTTAAGATGCAATGGAAACATGCGCCATGGTTCTTTATGGATTTGGCCGGGAAGCAGCTGGTGTGTGACACACATGTAACCTTGAGTGATCTTAGGGCCTCATCAGTACATGAGGGCTCAGAACCTGAGTCCAGCCCGACGAGGGCCACCGGGAACCAGACCGGCCTGTATTTCAACCCACCTTTACTTCAAAGGGCGTCCGGGTCGGGAACGCAGAACTGAAGCAGAAGGATCCAGAAGGATCCCGGCCGGGGCTCCTGATTGGACGGAGCAGGAGGAGATTTAATCACTTTGGTATGAAATCATTTACTTTGCTGCCATGACGTCACGTGCCTGTGACGTCACGTGCCTGTGACGTCACGCGCCTGTGCCTGGCACCGCGACAGCGACGCACGTTCGACACGTTGATCCCAAGCCTCTTTGACATCATTGACTTTGCTTTGAAAGATTAAAGCGGTCATATTTCAGTCCTGACATCGTCCACGAGCTCCTGATGACGGGGCCCCCGGGGGCCCCCGCTCAGGCACCGCCAGGAACTCCAGGAATGTGGAACGGAGCACATTTGGGACATGATGTCAAGTGTTTTAGGAATACTGTAATGTCCTAGTGTGGATGAGACTCACGTGGAAGCGGTTTGTGCGGAGGGGCGGGGCGTGGGCGGGGCTTACACGCCGTTTCTGTCCAATCAGAGCCGCGGATGAAACCAGCGTGACCAGCGCTGCCTGACAGCCTGTTTCGCTGCTGACAGCCTGTTTCCATCTGCTGCACATTCCCCGGAGCTGTGCTGCACTCACTCACGAAGCTTCGTTCTCGGCAAACTGGAAACATGGTTTCAATAAATGTGTCTTTAAGAATTACACTCACTGCTTTAGAGTCCTCCAATTCTCATTAACCGATCAGATCCATCAGTCTAATGAGCCTCCATCACTCAGCGTGGTACAAAAAGTGTGTTATGAAATAAAGTCTCAAAAAATGCGTCTGTCCAGGAAGACGAGTGAGGGGAGTTTCAAAATAAAAGCACAACTGCGTTCACCAAACTTTTGTGCATTTTCCTCTAATATGACTGAAGAAGCTATATCATTATTACTGTTATTATTATTATTATTCGGTAGTTAATTATCCATTCTTAAATTCATTTGAGTAAAGATTTCATTCTTTTGAATGTAGCGACGTCTTTTTGTTTGGAATAAAAAATATATTGACATTTATATAGAGTTTATTGAAGTCAGATTTCGGCCTTTTAATACATTAATTACACCATACAAACGCCAGAATTCTGATTTTCAACCATATTTCGCTGATATTCTCTCTAATAAATAGTTTGGCAACATTATCTTCCTAAAGATTTCCTATAATCGTATATGCTCATTTGTCACGTGACTCGGTGCTCCTGATAAACTTTAGAATGATCAGTCATGTTTCTCTGAATTCTTGGCTGAATGATCGCTCCTGTGACAGCAGGAGTACTGCAGTAACGCAGTATTTGTACTCTGAAGGTTCCGAGGGGAAGTTGTGTTTGGAGCGCTGCTGTGGCCGCGCCGCTGTGCGCTCCTGCTCCCGCCCGCCCGCCCGCGCGTCCGTCCGCGGACCTCCACCCAGCTCTGGCCCAACATGTGAAGACAATGACGGAGCCCAGCCGCCGCTGATCGGCCCCCTGCGGACATGAGAGCAGCGGATGATGGATCAGACGCGGATGTTTTGGGGAATTCTGCTGCTTGTGGCCGCGGGCGCGTCTTTGCGCCACGACGACGACGACGCGTCGTGCGACGGAGCTTTTGATATTTACTTCGTCCTGGACAGGTGTGTGTGTGTGTGTGTGTGGTGTGTGTGTGTGTGTGTGTGTGTGCGTGCGTGTGTGTGCGTGTGTGTGTGTGTGCGTGCGTGTGTGTGCGTGTGTGTGTGTGTGCGCGTGGACCGTCGCTTTCTCCATGTTTGGATGTGTTTGAGTTCGCTGCTGCTGCTGCTGCTGAGTCTTCATCTTCACGTTTTCATTTTACACCCAAAACTAATAATAAAGCGACAGTGTTTTTATTTTGGTGTGTTTATCCACTGTGTGGAGCTCACGTGGACGCGTGTCTCATTTAATCTGATTGAACTCCCTTGTTTTGAGTCCTGAACTGGGCTAAAACATGAATCGAAGTCCGTCCTCTGACTGGAGCATCACCGCCGAGGGCAGATGGTTCTGGGTGACGTTGTGCTGCCGCCTGTCTCTGCAGGTCTGGGAGCGTCTATGGACACTGGGGGGAGATTTATGGATTTGTGGAGCAGCTCACCAACAGGTTCGTCAGGTAAATGAAGATCTCGGGGGACACAAACGGGCCAGAAGCAGCAGAGTTTGAGCAGAAGCTCCTCCAGTTTCAAACATCAGGCGTGGTCACATCTATTTTAGACAAGACCACCAGCTGCCCTCTGGGCACTGCTGCCGGGCGCTCACACACGTGTGTGTGCGTGTGTGTGTGGCTGCGTGTTTAATACTGTGTGTGTGTGTGTGTGTTTCAGCCCCAGGATGAGGGTCTCCTACATCGTCTTTTCAGCCAGAGCTGTTGTGATTCTGCCTCTAACTGGAGACAGGTACCTTCGCTCTTCTCCCCGTGTTTCCTTCCTCTTCTCCTCGCCCTTAAACGCCGTCGCCGCCTCGTTAACGCCGGTTTTCTGGCTGCTTTTGGCTCCAGGGCGGAGATAGACGAGGGTCTGAGGAGGCTGAGTCTGATCGAACCTGCGGGAGAAACATACATGCATGAAGGAATGAAAGCTGTGAGTGTGATGGACGACATGTGACCTTCTCTTGGATCTGAAGCACTTCCTGCAGCTGCTGCGTGTGTGTGTGTGTGTGTGTGTGTGTGTGTGTGTGTGTGTGCGTGTGTGTGTTCACCCCATCTTTCAGGTTTCAGACCAGATGGAGGCACAGACGTCCCCCTCGTCCACCATCATCATCGTGCTGACGGACGGGAAGCTGGAGGTGTATCCGTATGAGCTGAGCGTTCAGGAGGTGCAGTATGGCGCCCACCTTGACCTTTGACCCGATTTCAGGGTACAGACGGTTGCCGTTGTGCTTCCCAGGCTGACAGAGTCCGGGGCTTTGGAGCCAGGGTGTACTGCGTGGGGGTCATGGACTTTGACCACAAGCAGGTGGGATTAATGAGCTTTTCTGGCTTTTATTTGTCTTTCTGGGCCAGAAGGTCGAGCTGCTGGTTTCATGAATCAACCTCGACCTCGTTAATTATCAACCCTGAGATTTACTCTGTGGGGGAGGGGGGGGGTCCTGCTGTGGTATCGGATACCAGGAGTATCAGGTCATCAAAACACCAAAACCAGTGAGGGTGAGACCAGTAAAGATGAGACCAGTGAGGACGAGACCAGTAAAGATGAGACCAGTGAGGGTGAGACCAGCGAGGGTGAGACCAGTGAGGGTGAGACCAGTGAGGGTGAGACCAGTGAGGGTGAGACCAGTGGGGGTGAGACCAGTGAGGGTGAGACCAGTGAGGGTGAGACCAGTGAGGGTGAGACCTTCAAACGAGCTGAAAATGCTGGACTCAAACATCCTGCTGGATGAACATGGAACCAGTAGAACCAGCCCTATTGCCCCTGTGTCCCAGTATAACCGGCACCGATCGTCAGAGCTGAGTCCGAACCCACCAGTCAGGTTTCCAGTGGGTTAATGGTTGGATGTTCTCCGCCGTGGGAGGAAACCATTACTCTGCTCCTAATGTGATAACGCCAGACGAGCTTCCTGCTCGGCTCATTACTGCCGGACATGAAAGCTCCCACTAATCTGCTTCTTCCTCCCAGTTCAGCACCAGTGGCCGACCTCCCAGAGCTGCCACCAGACCCCCTCCGTAAGACTAAACCCAGTTTGTCTCTGCAGCTGGCCGAGATCGCCGACGGGACCGAGCAAGTCTTCCCCGTGCTGTCGGGCTTCCACGCCCTCAAGGACGTCGTGGCCACGGTGAGGAGGCGGCGTCGCGCCACAGGCGCAGCCGTGTTCGTCCCGACGCCTCGTTACCGCTAACGATGTCCTCGTGCAGATCCTGAAGCAGTCGTGCACGGACGCTTTCACCATAGAACCCTCCAGCGTGTGCGTGAACGGTGAGTGCGCTGCCCCCTGGAGGCCGGCTGTGTGATAGCGCTCAGCATCGTTCACCATGAAGCTCTTTTCACAGAGTCCTTCAACGTGGTGCTGAGGGGGCGTGGCTTCAGCGGGACCAAGCGGACGGATGACGTTCTCTGCTCCTTCACTGTCAATCAGAAGACCTACGGTCAGTGCTGACACGCCCCCAACTCAGGCTAATCGCTAACGGTAGCGTCTCAGCTGCAGTGGAGTCTGTTTTCCACGAGTGGAGCGAACGTGAGGTCCATAAATGAAGCGAGGGCATCACGTGCGCCCGCCCGTGCTGCTGTAAGAGAGAGAGCGGCTGTCATGGTGTCCCGAAACAAACAGAAGCAGCTTTTTCCTGCGTTCCTCCAGAGAACAGAGGAGACGTTATGAGCAGGCTGGAGAACTGGAGCCGGCCTGTTTTTATCGGCTCTCGGACATTCCTCCTCTTCCTCGCGGTGCTGCGATGTTGAAAAACTGGCTCAGTGAACTCCGTCTGCTTCTCCTCAGATCAGAAGCCGACGGTGGTCAGCGACGGTCACCTGTTGTGTCCAGCTCCTGTTCTGTACGAGGTCGGGCAGTAAGTCAACACGGGTCAAAGGTCAGAGTGGATCGGGCTCACACAGCCTGTGTGGACGCATCAAGGTCTAAACATGAGCCGAGTGTCAGCGAGAGAGGAACCAGAACAATGTTTACGCTAGAAAGATTTAAAGTGGATGAGGTGAACCGGACCAGAATATCTCTGTGGTATTCAGGGAGCGAGCCAACACCGATTACCCCCTCACACACACACACACACACACACACACACACACACACACACACACACACACACGAGAATGTGTGTGCCGCAACAGCCTTCAGATAAATAAATGAAACAATGAGCAATTGAGTGAGGTAAAGCGGTGCAGAAATACAGTTAGTGACATTGATCAGAGTCTGTTAGCTGCTGTTTATAACTGTTTATAACTGCTTATAAGTGTTTATGATGCAGGTCGGTGGAAGTGCTGGTCAGCCTGAACAACGGACAGTCCTTCATCTCCAGTCCCATCACCATCTACGCCACAGCCTGTGTGAGTAGGACACTTCTGACTGTTGCTGCCAGCCGTGGCCCTAAAAGCGTGTGTGTGTGTGTGTGTGTGTGTGTGTGTGTGTGTGTGTGTGTGTTTCCCACAGTCAGATGGAAGCTGGGTTTTCTGGCTGGTCCTGGCTCTTCTGGTGCTGCTGGCTCTGGTTCTGCTCTGGTGGTTCTGGCCTCTCTGCTGCACTGTGGTCGGTCCCTGCAGATCTTTTAGGATCCAGGTGCTCCTCGTGTGTGGAGGTGACGGTGTTTAATCGGTCCTGTCTTTCAGGTGATCAGAGAGCCCCCTCCCTCCCGGCCCCCACCTCCGCCTCCTGTCACTGTGAGTGTGATTTAATCCCCCGTTTAGGATCTTAAAGTTTCAACACACATTTCATTTAATTTCACTGAAACTAGGAACAGTTTTATGATGTAATTCTAACTATAAGGATGCCCTGACCAAAACAAATAAAAGTTCCTTCACACCACACCCTCAGCTCATGTTCCATCAGTCAATAAAACACATCAGGATTTCATCTGAAAGTTAACTATAAAATTCATGTGGTGAAATAAAAGAAAGGCTTCCATGTCATATTTGTTTGAAAACGAGTTTAAAGCGCTACAGTTCGAGTAAAAAGGAAAAGTACAACTACCTGAAAATCAAGTGATCGGTTCTGGGATTGAAGTGGCGTTTTGGCGCCATCTGGCGGCCACGCGGCGCATTAACAGCTTTATTTTGTGTCGCCTCCAAGGATCCAGAAGATCCTTTACCCAAACACAGGTGGCCCACGGTGGATGCTTCCTACTACGGAGGCCGGGGCCCTGGGGGAATCAAACGCATGGAGGTGAGCAGAAATAAAACCAAAAAGCACATTTATATTTACAAATGAAATAAAGATTTTCCCTGCTGCGGTGTGTAGGTGCGTTGGGGGCAGAGGGGGTGCACGGAGGAAGGGTCACGGCTTGAGAAAACCAAAGATGCTGTGGTGACCATGCCCGACGACGTGGATGAGCCCATCATACCCCGGCCTCCATCACGACCCCCTCCTGTCTGTGCCCCCTCCCAGTCCAAATGGTACACTCCCATCAAGGTGAGGCGACGCCGAGGACACGCCCTCATGCGGCCACGCCCACTTTATTCCCGCTCTTCTAGCGTTTGCTTTTTGACCTTCAGGGGCGTTTTGATGCCCTGTTGGCGTTGCTGAGGAGGCAGTACGACAGGGTGGCGATCATGAGGCCCACGTCCCAGGACAAGGTCAGAAACCATGAAATGATAAAAAACAGGGCTGCGTAACAAAATTGGTTGTTCCAGACTGAAAACATGACCAACAAATGTGGTTAGAGTGGCTCCACCCTCCCGACTCAGTGATTTGATTAGAGAACCGCCTCAGCCTTCATATTATCAATGAAGCAGCAGCTTTCTGAAGGGTCAGATCAGCCCAAAGTGAACATTCGGGTGTCTGACGAGCAGATTTTTACTTTTATGCCTGTTTCATGTCAACATAGGTGTTTTTTAATGACCTTTGTGTGTCGCCTGCAGGGCCGCTGCATTAACTTCACCAGGGATCAGAGCCGCTGATGCACGCCACGCTTTCATTTAGGACTTCTTTTACCTCCCAGTTTAAGTTCTTTTTTGAGATATTTGCTGTAATTAAAAAAAACAAACAAACTCCTTTCCATACGTGCTTGTGTCGAACTGAAGGACGCATCAGAACTTTCAGTATTTTGTTTATTTGAAAGAAAAAATATATCATTTTCTTTTCACAAAGACTTTCAGTACAAGTACCCTGATACACAGAAAGGCACAGACTTATTAAACACTTATAAAAAGACGAGAAGAATTTTTATAAAACAGAAACTCGGCTTCTGGTTGAGTCACAGGCAGATTTAAACTCACCACCACAGATGAGATGAAGAGAGGGAGAGATACTGTTTCCATTCACACAAGGTGAGGTTTCAACAAAATAGCTTACCAAGGCAGAGAGGATACAAGATCAAAGCTCATTTGTAACCTTCTGATACAAAATACAAGATAATACTGTAAAGTGACGCCTCAGAGGAGGAGGTGCCAAATCCCAGAAAACAGGATTCCACTCAAGTGCATTGAAGCTGCTGATGTCACAAAAACCCGTCACAAAGTGTCCAGAACGACAGCGAGATGTTCGGAAAAAGCCGCAGGAGCAGTGAGCAGAGCGAGAGCTGCTGGACAAACACGGCGCCGGGATATTGGATCATGCACTTGTTGTCTACGATACACGCTGGCGAGGGCTAACGCGCTAGCAGTGCGAACGCGCTAGCAGTGCTAACGCGCTAGCAGTGGTCATGTGCCCTGGCCCAGTCCTTCCTCTGGAGGGACACGGGAGCCCGGGGCCACGTTAAACCCTGTGTTTAGTGAAGAGCTGCGGGAGGCGAAGACGACGGTGGCAGCTGCAGCCGCGGGGTCCTTCATCATCATCATCATCATCATCGTCACAGCTGATGCTTTAGCCTCCTCAGGAGCTCAAACTCACCGACAGCTGCTGATCCCACCTGACAGGTTCCACCCAACATGAAGTTGGAAAAGTTTAGAATATCCAAAGTTGTGATCACGCGCATCCCGGAAGAGCCGCCGGATTAGGATCGATTCTCTCGATGCAGGAGAGAAGATCTGCAAAGCAAAGAGAAGTTCAGCCTCCTGGTGTTAAAACGGAGGGTTCAAAGGTCACTGGGAAGATGGTACGGCCGCCCTCACCTGAGCGACCTGCGGCTGTCCTTCTCCAGGTTGTTCTCGGGGCCTTCGCTGTCGTACGAGGCCAGGTGGAGCTCTGCAGCCGAGCACACAGAGTCGGTCAGGGAAATTTCGAGCACAACTCAGGGAAGGAGGAGAGAACGTGACTGACCGTCCTCGCTGAAGACCGGCGTGGTGACCAGATACTGGAGGATGCGCCGATCTCGCTCAAACGGGCAGATCACCTGACGCCACACCAGGAACTCGCTCACCTGCTTCGCCAGCTCCCAAAGTTTCTGTTGGAGAAGCGGACGCAGCGAACGTCAGGAGGCTGCAGAGCGTCTCCGCGCCACAAGGGGGCGACACAACGCCATTAACGCTCAGCCCCAGCTGTGACAGGAAAAGGGCCACTTTTGAACACGGAAATCAAAGCCGGTCTTCTGACCTCAAAGTTGATGTGTGCGTTGGGCAGCCTGGTGGCGCAGCCTTCGTTCAGGAAGTAGATGTCTTTGATGAGGAGGCTGAAGAACGGGATCACGATCTGGAGGACACGGCCGGAGGTTCACACACGTTTGACACTTCAAATGTTCAACGGAGCCTCGGGAGCTCCCCCACCTTCTCCTGACTGCTGTGCGCCGTCTCCGACCTCTGGGTGGCGCCGCGGAGCGCGGTGCGGTAGTTGCTGAAGTTACTGGAGGGGTCCATTTGGTGCTGTGGGGGGGGGCAGAACAGTTGGGATCAACCCAGCTAAACCAGGGAGGAAGTGGCTTCTCCACGGCCGACTCACCTCCAGGATCTCGAACTTGTCGGTGTTGACCTTGCTCCAGGTCTTCTTCAGCCGGGCCACGGGACTCATGTTCATCCCAGCTGGGAAACACAACAGGTGAGTTCAAGACACCGGTTCTGACGGCGTTCGGCGTTCGTGCGGAGCGCCACTCACTGATGATGGCCATGAGCGAGTTGAAGTTGCCGATGTTGAAGCACTCCTGAGCCACGTCGATGAAGAACTCGATCATTCGCGCCCGGTGCTTCTTCTTCACGGGCTGCGAGGAGGAAGCGTCAGTAACCGTGGCAACGCCGATCGACACGTGTTCTGCTCTCTAGGACCTACCAGGCAGATCTCAGTGGCCACCAGGTAACTCAGCCTGTTGAACCAGTTGATGTAGGCCTCCAGGTTACTGGTTTTACGCTTACGGAAGAAACCCTACGGAAACATGGGGGGGGGGGGGGGACATGGGGGGGTCAGCACGGAAGAGCCCACGCCTTAGATCAAGCCTCAGCACTGAAAAACATCCCTTCTGTGACGCAACAGGAAGTGAAGCCTGAGTGAGCCACTGTGGGTCGGGCTGCACGCCCACACGGCCCACGCACGTGCGCGCTGGGGGCGTGCACGCTGGCGGCCTTGACGTGCGCGCTGTTATTTCTGTGGAGACGCTCTCCGGTGGACCTTTTCTCCGGAGGCACCTTTTATAAATAAGCGCTGGTATAAATAAGCCGGGTGATGTAAGCGCCCAGATTCGTGGCTGGGCTCAGCTCTTACGCAACGCCGGCGGCCCACACCGCCCCGGCCCGCCCCCCCACACCGCCCCGGACCGCCCCCCCACACCGCCCCGGCCCGCCCCCCCACACCGCCCCGGACCGCCCCCCCACACTCAAGACGTCCACCGCTGACTCAAACGCTCTCTTGACACTAAGTAGATCTTATATAATTGGCGACGCAACGCGGTCAGAGCAGACAGCTGAGGCCTTTTTCTGGGTGACGCGGCCTTAAAAACGACCTCTTACTGACTCCCAAGGGCACGTGGAGCGGAACAGACGCCTCCAGACGTGCACAGGACGCCGGTTTCATGCCCACGACTAAATAAAACACGGCTCAAGCTTCAGCACCGGGAGCATCAAACACACCGAAGGCGCCGTTAGCGTTAGCATTAGCGTTACCTTGTGGTTCTCCAGAGGATCTTTCATGGCGAAGGTTTGGATGAACTCCTCCGGCCCGATGAAGCTCAGTCTGTCCTGAAAGTCAAAGGTCAGTCGTGTCAGTGACACCAAGCAGAACTTGAATAACGACCCCGCGGCGTAAACACCCCCAGAAGAATCAATCCGCCCAACGTCTCACCAGCTCGATGTGTGTGAGCTGCTGAGCCAGCACGAAGGCGTCGTCACACACGCTCAGGATGTCGCTCCGCTGGCCCGAGGCCTGCTTGTTCTTCAGGGACGCCGGGCGCTCCAGCGCCACGGCGTTGAGCGCGGCCACGGCCTCCTCGTACTGGCCGAGGGCGGAGAGGCGCTTGATGAGTCGCTGGGTCATCTGTTGCATCGCTCGCCACGAGTACTGCAGAGGTGACACACAGCACGGCCACTCCATCACCGGGACACCTGGCGGCTAACGCTACATGCTAACAGGAAGCCGGAGGTTCTGGGACGTGTGCAGCGTCGGTACCTCGTCTCCTCGGGCCACCAGGTGCGTCATGTCTTTGAGGCAGCGCATCATTCGCTCGTCCCTGAAGTCGTAGGGAAACGTCTCCGTCCACTCGGTCAGAAGCTGCACCAGCTTCGGCGCCACCTCCCGAAAACGGATCTGAGGGCACATTGCAAATATTCCCGCGTGAGCCGGCTCACAAGGGAGACCCGGCGGCGCCCTGCCTGTTTTGACTCCGCCCACCTTGTCCAGCAGGGCGTCTCCGGACCGCTGCTGCTCCACGCACAGGTGACACACCCTGGTCATGAGCTCGTACGGGTGCAGGAAGAGGCGGGAGCTCAGCAGGAAGGTGAACACGTACGACCTCTGAGGAGGAGCAAACCAAAGGGGTCAGAGGAGCGGCGGGGCACAGAGGCGGAGCTTATCGCACGCAGCGGCGTCTCACGTCGGGGTAGTAGTCCACCGTGGGAACCAGATGCTGGATCAGCGCCTCGAGGGATGCCGACACCAAACTGTTGTCGTGGTAACACATCTCGCCATAGCTCGCCGTGACGGCGGGCCCGTAAATCCGGCCCCTGGCCGTGACGGAGCCGTTGCGGGACGGCGGCTCGCCGCCGCCGCTGCTGCCGCTGCTGTTGTGGCGGTACGCCCGCGCGGGACAGGAAGCGCCGTGCTGCCGCGGGCTGCGAGGCTGCGGCGAGGAGTACGGGTTCTCCGACGCCGGACAGTCGCTGCTGTGGTGGCGCTCCCTCGCCGTCACGGACGAGACGGAGCAGCCGCGGTAGGAGGCGTGGGGCTGCGGCATGTCGTAGGGGTTTTCCGCGCAGCGGCGAGCGGCGCTGTAGACGCCGTCCTGGGCGGCGTTCTGGGCCTGGCCGCCGTGGTACGGGCTGTGGGGCTGAGGACGGGCGCTGTTGCTGTAGGAGTTGAACTTCCCAGCATACGGGGTGGTGGGAGGCATGACCACCTGCGGAGAGGGCGGCGGTTAGCACGGCGGCGGTTAGCACGGCGGCGGTTAGCGTGTCACCTGCATCACTTCAATAATAACAATGATAATTATTATTATTATTCAGGACCGTAACTGCTCCCAATGTTTAGCTTTCCTGAGTTTAAGCCCAGGCTCCCAGGGACCCCCCCCCAGGCTCCCAGGGACCCCCCCCCCCACCGACCCCCCCCCCCCGTCTCGCCACTATCAGATGTCCCGTGTGAAGCGTCTGCGGCGTCACGGCGCCTAATCACATAATTTCAGCCTTCTTCTGTTTACTGTTTTGACTTTGAACTGTTGACAGACGACTAAACTCCACGAGTCCTTCGCCATAAAACCGTGTCCCACGACTCTCCTGCGTGT
Organism: Takifugu flavidus; assembly: GCF_003711565.1. Classification (NCBI taxonomy): domain Eukaryota; kingdom Metazoa; phylum Chordata; class Actinopteri; order Tetraodontiformes; family Tetraodontidae; genus Takifugu; species Takifugu flavidus. The sequence continues at coordinate 6,295,090 of NC_079539.1, read as the reverse complement.
GCCTGAAGCGCGTGTGAAGAAACAGGCCGGCAGATGGACGGATGAAAGGCGATCTCCCGACGCCATCGGACGCCGTTTCGCCGCCCTCGTGGTGGAGATGATGGGGTGGGAGTCGGGTCAGCTGATCCTCGATCAGCAGCGCGGCTCTGGAGCCGTCTTTATCCGCCACCGTTGTCTGGCCGGGCAACACATGCCAGCGCAAGTCTAACCACACACACACACACGCACGTGCACACACACACGCACGTGCTGTGCCAGAAAAGCCGAACCCCGCGGGACTCAAGCAGACTTTTGTTTGTGGACCAGCTTTGTGATTCCCACCTTCATGTTCCATCAACCCCCCCCCCCCCCCCCCCACACACACACAGCAGCTGGTGTGGGGCCAGTTTAGGGCCGGCTGCTCTTCTCGGCTCTGATCTCTCCGGCTTCAGTTACTCGGCGGCGTGTCGGCGCTGCCCCGGTCCAGCTGACATCGGACCGGTTTGAAGCCGCCTCGTGTTTTTCTTGTTTGCCTTGAGTAACGACCCACGAACGGAAACCAGAGGGTTTTTAAAAGCCGTCTTGTGTTTCCAGCCCAACTTCCTGACAGGTTGACCCTCCGGTCTGCGGCTGGAACGCAGCGGTGCTGAAACCGGACCCTTCAGAATTCACGGGTTGGGAGCCTAGAGATGTCAGTGGGAACATGATTTCATGCTCAGCCTCGTCAGAGATCTCCTGTTTGTAAATTCTGATTAAAGAAAAGCTTCAATGAAGGTTTCAGAGCCACTTTAACCTCATTAAAAGGTGGTTTGACGGCTGAAAAAGGCAATAAAGTGGTCAAAGGTCACCACTGAACGAGAGAGAAACGAGCCACTTCTGACGCAACAAGACGTTACTTTCATTTATTTATGGAATCTTAAAGTGTTTAATTTGGGCCTGATGGTGTTTTTATGAACCCAAATTAAATTAAACACCTGCTAAAAAAAAAAGAAACTGAGATAATGTGGCTTTAAAAGGCGGCGTCCAGCTGTGCCGAGACCAGTGGTGGGGGGGGGGGGGGCAAACAATAGGGGTATTATCTCTCCTGTCATGGTATTAACGGGCACAAAACAGCCCCCCAGGAAGAGATCAGAGCAGATCAGACACACACCGACGGCCGCCGCCGGTCGTCATTTCCACGCCACAATGTCGGCGTCTCTCCGCCGGCGAGCGTCTGGTCCAGACCGGTTCTGCCGGTTCTGGGTCCCGTCGCCAGGAACCCACTGACACCCTGCGGGAAGGTGCCGCGATTCTTCTCGCCAGTTTCAGGACGGTGTTGGGAAAACCCGTAACTGGCGCATGCAGACGTGCGCGCCCGCTGCTCCCGGGCCAAAGGAACGCAACCTCAGCACGCTATAAAAGATACGAGGGCAATAAAGGTGCCACCGGGCTGCAGGTGGGGCAGTTTCGATCCCAATCACCCCTCAAAGCCAACTGCCCCCGGGAACATCCGCGTGCTCCCACCTTGTGCTCGGAACAACACCAGGAAGTGGGTTTTTCCCAACTTCCTCATACTTTTTTCTGGGCGATTTCAACACGTTTAAAAACAGGACAGGTGAGCGCGTGTTCCACCTGGGAACGGGTCCATAAAGGTCAGAGTACCGCGGCGCCGCTGGCTCCGCTCCAGGTGCTCCGACAGTAAAAGATCAGATAAGACGGACGAGCGTCAGGCCGACAGCAGGACGATGAGGGCAAAGTCCGGCTGTGATCCTTGCTCAAGGGTTGTATAAGAGTTAAACCGCAGCGCAGAAATCCTGCGAGATGAGGTCAGAGCGCCGAGGCCAAAGGAAAACATTCTTCCCGGGAAGGTTTCGCTGACTGGTGCCGGGAAGGTTTCAATCCCAAACTTTGATTTGTTACATCCTGCCAGAAAATGGGCGACTTCCCCGGCGTTCGGATACTATTGAGGTGGAAGATGATGAATATTTAATGCTCAGTTCATGGAACACTGGGGCTTTCTGTTGAGCTGCCTCACAGAAACCACAGATTGATTTCTATCGCCTCCGTGATTACTGCCATTCTGGAGCCCGGTTCTGGAGTTGCTGGATCTCAGATCCGAAGCAGACGGGTTGGATATTCAACAGTGGAAAGCACCCACGAAACAGCAGGAACACCGAGTTTGCTCTGTTTCCCTTTAAACGGGATTAATGGTTAATCTCTGGCTGCCCGTAGGGCCGGAGCCCAGCTCCCCGCTGGAGGTTCTGCACGGAACAAACAACATTAGGAGCATTTGTCTTTGGTTCTGTTGGGTCCTTATTACGCGCGTTCGCCGTCCTCCACGTCGATATTTTTGGAAACTTCTTTCTGCTAATTGGCGGCCAACTGGCAGGCGTTTAATGCATCACAAAGATCTGCAGGTTCCACACGAAGCGGTGGGAGGAGGAACACAACACAACACAACACAACACAACACAACACAACACAACACAACACACAAACGGCTCCATTCCTGCTGTCCTCTCTGATCCCGGGAAGGAGTCGCCCGTCTGCGTCGGGTCAGAACTCGGTCCTTCCCCTGATGAACGAGCTTCTCGAGGTCACCGAGGATCAAGTGTATCCAACAGTGGATGGCGAGATTCCAAAAAAGGGAAGTCATAGAATCTGCGCTGCCCCCTGGTGGCTGCCTCTGGCAAAACAACAAGCCCCCCCCCCCCCCCCCCCCCCCCCCCCCCCCACTGGAGGCATGAAGTTGCTCCACATCGTCCAGTTTTGGCCCTTTGGAAGCAAGTCAAGCTGTTTTAACCCACTTTCACTGCCAGAACCTGCCAGTTTGGCCAGTTCACCTTTTTAAAGCTAAAATCTCAGCATTTTTCTGTCCCTTGCAAACAGAAACTAATTACTTTGGGGGTGTTTAACAGATCGTTAAAAAGCTGAAGTCAGATTTGGTCCATTTTATCCCCACTGTGCCATAAAAAACACAATCTGCCCACTTGGCCCGGAGCCTCCTCGCCGACCACGAGCTGCTCTGAGCAGAGCTCCAACAGGCGTGTGGGATCAGCAGAGGCGTGCGGCCGCTGTCAAAACAGCCGACCGGGACAAACTGACCAGTTAGACAACCTCAACCCGATGGAGGACAAACACAAACCAGCTCGGCTCCGATACGAGGAACACACACACACACACACACACACACACACACACACACACACACACACACACACACACACACACACACACACACACACACACACACCACACACACACACACCTGTCCTTCATGTGATCCAGTAGGCTAGTACAGTATTAACCTAGACTCTACCAGGATAAAGACACATTATCTTCTCTGCTTTGCCAACATCATCTCGCGCTCAAACACCCTTTAAACTGCTGGTGAGCGGCTCAACGCCACGAAACCATTTTAATGAATTATGAATTTAATGAATTAACAGTACCAGAACTACGAGGAGCGGCTGCAGGTTGGTGAGGCCACATTTGGCTCTGGCTCTTCGGGCTTTCTGTTCTTAGACGAGTTGAAAGATTGAATTTGAGGGTTTTTATAGCAGTTTGGGAAACGAGCCATTTGTTTCAGCAAATTAGCAGCACACTGGTTTAAATATAGAGACGTGTGGAGGGAATAAACCTGTTTAAAGTTTATTTGGCCACAAGCACACACACTTTCTGTGTTTTTCTTTTCTTTTCCCTGCAGACTCATACACAATCTGTTATTCTCTCTCTCTCTCTCTCACACACACACACACACACACACACACACACACACACACACACACACACACACAGTGTGTATTATGGGCTTCTGACTGACTCACAACAGTAGAAGTAAGAGCTGCCTGTGAAAAAGGGCCCTGCTGCGGTCCCATCACAGGTGCTGGTGACTAACTGGTTTGTTGTCTGACAGCCAGACTAATTATAAAACTCACACGGGTGCAAAATAACAACAACAAAAAGGGGAGAGGAACAAATCGGGATAGGGGAGGAAAACACCGAAATGGGCATTTAAACGGCGCAGAACATGAGGAACAAGCTTCGCTGGGATGGTGGCGAGCAAAACTCTCCCAATACGGTGAAATTAATTCTGAACTGCATTAAATCTTCTGCAAAACCCCATTTGCAAGCAGCCATTAGCCTCTATTATCCATTCAAAGCTCCATTCTCCCCGCACCTCCTTCTACCTCGAAGTTTTATAAACTTCTTTGGGGTCTAAAAATAGTCCGGAGCTCCAGTCCCGGAATAACTCACCGCCCGTGTGGCTGCAGGAGCCGCTGGAGCAGAGCTGGAAGGGTCCCGAGGTGTCTGTCAGCGCTGGATGGAGCTTCGGGGCGACGCTGGAGCCTCTCAGCGGAGCTCCGGAGCTGCTCTGGCCGTCATCGACTCTCCGATCATCGAGTGTTTGAAGCGGCGGCGCAGCGCTCTGCCTCAAAGGGGGCGTGTCCGTAACGCCACAGCCGGGAAAAGCGACCAATGGCGACGAGGGGGCGGCTGTCTCTAGAGGCAGCGCTGGCCAATCGCAGGAGAGGAATCGAAAAATCGAAAGTTCGGAGGCTGTGATTGGCTGGCCGGCGGCTCGCGGCCTTTCTTTCTTTCCAGAACCTCCGAGTGTTTTTGTTGGAGTCTGGAGCGCGGAAGGTGTAAGGTTTCCCCCTGGAATGCGATTGTGTGAGCCTGGAAGTTGCTCCCTGTCGCCCCAAAATCGAGACTTTGTGGGAATTTACGGCTTTCAGAGCGGATTTATGTGGTGCTGCAAATGGTTTGTGTGAAACACTGGCAGGTCTTCTGGACTGGAGAATGTTTCATTCTGCTGTTCCCCTATAGATATAGATGATGTAGAATATAGAGATATATGTTACAAACATAAACCCACCTTTCACGTCTGTAAAATGTTTTCGGCCTGTATTCAGGGATAAGGATTGGGGGGTGATGGAAGATTTAAAAACCATTGAAACAGTCTGCATCTGACAGAACAACACACCAGTTCAGATACTGGTTTGACTGGTTGGTAGTTTTCCAGAGCCGATAACTAGCACACCAACGTAAGAAACTCAGCCACTGGTATGAGGGTTCCGCCCCGAATCATTCAGGCATTTTAGCATCATAATACGGCCAACGTTCATCTGGTTGCTGGGTCAGGTTGGAAGTTCCCTCACACATGAAGGTTGATCATGTCTCTGCACACTGGATCCAAAACTACATTTGTCAGGATCTTTTATTTACAGGAACTCTGTTAATTGCTCGTAGGCCGTGGAACCTTTCAGACTTATCATTAACTCAGAGCCTCAAACATCTTATCTCCTTCTGTAAATGTTTAGAAAATTCTCTAAATATATATGCCAAACTCCCTCTAAGACTTTAATTTCCTCTACAATATGGTAATTAAAGCAAGGTGGGGGCCCATCATGCCCACCTCCTCAGATACCCCCTCACCAGCCTCTCCTCTCTTGCGTAAACATGACTTTACGTAAACGTGGCGTTCCACTGTGGACGGGCCCTGAAGTTGTGGGCGGCGCTCATTCTTTGATCACCGCCGCCTCGTACAGTGACACATCGCCACTCAGGCGAGAATAGCTGATCTCTGTGTCGTTCCGGGCTGCAGGGTTTTTCTCATTTCAATAATCCGACTCCCACACGGAGCATCGGCGCTCAGCTTCCAGCCGCGCTCGGCTGCTCGCCACACACTCATGCCCACACGAGAACACACACTTGCATCTCCTTCCGGTGGGGCCTGACCTGACCGTAGCATCACGCTAGTGAGTTTTCCAGTGGGCTGCTGGATGCCAGAGGCAGAAAAGACAGAATTGACGGCTTCAATAGGACTCCACAGGTACCCTTGAGCAAGGCACCGAACCCCCAAATGTACATATAGATCCCTGCGATGAGCTGGCAACCCACCCGGGGGTGTACCTGCCTTGGCCCATATGCATCCACCCTGCAGCCCCGGAAGGGCTAAAGCGGAGAAGAAAATAAATCAATTTAACTTCATTTGCTAAATTCCCGCTGGAATTTCCTGAACGACTCAATTCCTGACCTGAAAGGGAATCAGACCGTAATCGGTTGCACGAAAAGGTGCTTTAATTGAGGTGAGGACTGTGTTGTTTGGAGTCACAGTCACACAGGAAGATGGTCAGACAGAAAGTAGCCGTTAACAACTAAATCTGAGCCGTGTGACCCGATGTTCAGAACAAAGGTCACGTTGTCGAGGCTGCAGGCTGATTTTAATAGACACCATCAGACAACCAATGATCTCTCATTCGTCAGTACTTTACTGGAACTCCTCACATCTCTGATTTGAAGGCCAACAGAATTCCTGTTTTTTTCCATCCCGCTTCCAAACCCGGAGCAGGGTGACAGGGACAAAACAAATGATGTCAGGCGCCACCAGCAACAGCCCGTGTTTAGATAATGTGGGTGGGATTACAGAGGGGTGACAGCTGGGTGAGATCATGACGATCGGGAAAGTGGGAGAGAGTGGGGGAGGGGAGGGTGGCGGCGGGGGTTTATGGGGCAGATCTGAGCCCTCCACACTGGCAGCGTCAAAGAGGAAATCATCGGCTGCAGGAGAAAACTCACCTGCCCCGGCGCGCTGCATGCTTCAGCTGCTGCTTTAGCATTGTTGCTAGCATGGAGGGCAGGAAGAGACAAGCCGGGACAACATGAAGGAGGGGTGGGAGGAAGAGGGGAGACATGGAGGGGGAGACTGGTGACTCACAGGGTTCCAGTAAGACGTTTGACTCAGCTACTGGAAGCCCCCCTGACCCAGACAATAGTGTGTGTTTTCTATTGAACAGCAAAGATAGAAACGGAGGAACTTAAAGGACTGAAGGCGTCTGCGGAACAACAGGTGTAAAAAATCCGCTGCTTTAGCCAAAACACAGAAACACTCACTTTTGTGTTGGATCACTTTTAAATGTGCTCAGATAGAAGTAGATGACTCAGACCTGCTTTTAATGTGCTGATTTCCATCCCCGTCATCAGCCCGGTTGTCAATAGAAACCCAACTCACCGTGTTCCATTCATTCATGCAAACATTGTCTCCTTTGTGCTGCTGAGATGTTCCCATAAATTCAGCTTTCTGCTCCCAGCTCTGGCTGTTCTGCAGCGACAGATCAGGTGATAACGCAGGTGTTTTATTATGTAATTACTGACTCAAGCCTCATCGATCCTGCTGTTCACAACAGATACGAACGCTCCAGCCAGACGAGCTGCTGCCTGACTTCCTGCTTCACACCTCCAAACCCACCCAAATCTTTGTTTTGATGGATTAAGTTGAGATTTTATCTTTATTCCTTTTTCTTTGACCTCGATCTTTATATAACATCAGTGCTTTCGTGCAGATCAGGACGCTGCGCACATCGATGAAGACGTACGTGGAATCAGGCGCAGTTCCACGAACGGCCACTTGGGGTAGTTTAGTCGGACGTGAATATAGAGCATTGTGATTGGCCTGTGGCACATGTGATACTTTGGTGAGTAGTGTTGCTGGGTTGGGTGCAGCGCAGCAATAGAAGTCTCAACGTCGTAGTTATTATTGATCTATAAGCAGAAACCAACCAGTTTAACCGGTACAGTGCAGCTTTCCCTGACGTGAAGCTTGAACACATGAGTGGAAAAGAGGCGACTCCCAGTCCTCATCTGTTCTCCAGTTCATGTGGGCGCGCAGCACGGAGCGATGAAGATGGACGAGGCTCGGTCAGAGGGCCTGTTTCCTGGATGCGCCCCTGACATCCATGTCAAGCGTCCAGATTTCCTGTGACAGTGGGAGGCACCTGAAGCGCACGCATTCTCGTGCATCGACCTACATGGACACACAGACTGGAGTTAGGTTCCCCACACTGACCTACATTTGCTTTAAGGAGAAAAGATCTAAATCTCCAGATTACATCTCCAGTTCCATTAAATAAACCAGCGAAAAGAAACAGACAAAACCTTTCACCCAGTCCTCCTCAGACTGAATATTCTGCCAACAAATACAGTCTTTCCTCCAGTAATAAAACACAGGAATCCGTGCACAGAAATTTCCAAAGTGAACCTTGGGAATACTGAAGTGAAGTGGCAGCCAACTGTTAAGTAACGCGCTCAGACACACGCACGCACGCACGCAGCCTTTTCGGGGTAACTTTAGAAGAAAAGCATTTATATTCAGTTACGCAACAGTCTGTTAACAGGTCGTTTCTGCTGGCTGCAGATTGGAGACGCTTCGCAGCTGTGCACGGAGCCGCTCTGGAAACTCCAACGTTAGCATGATGCCTTTCTGCAAACTACTGATGTCAAGGAAAGCTTGAGGACTCGGGAGACTGAAGGAGCTGGAGGAGTCGGAGTTATTCCACCTGGATGAATCAGGGTGAGGAGTTCAACCAGTGACGTGACGTCCAGGAGACTAAATATTTTCCCAAAAGACGTCTTATATAAGACCGTGTGACGTGGACATTAGGAAGCTGTAGTTCAGATGTGCTGTTGCCTGAACTCTGGTCTTACTTCAAAGACAAGAGTCGTCTGTTTGATGTGTTTGTGGAGGTGTTTGAACGTGCGGACGATGAGCTGCTCCTTCAGCAAACAAGCCCCACACGGAACAAAGACCAGTTCAACCCCAGTAAAAACCTGCCTGACGTCAAAGCCAAGTAAAGGAGCTGTGTGCACGAGCTTCCCAGAGAATGTTTTGGGTTGGAATACCACAGCTCACCACAAAAACAGCAGAAAAAAAATAAAAAATCCCCCGTATCTTGTTAAAAATACGTCTCTGGTGGCAGGGAAACGTCCCAGCGTTCAGTTAAAAATACCTGGTTCTGTTGGGTTCCCGCCGCTGCCGCCGCCGCCTCCTGTATGTTTCTGGGATTTGAAACACACAATCAGGCGGAACGTCTGCGGTTCTGATACGAGGAGCACCGGGATTCTGCTCTTCTGGCCTGAAACTGCCGTCCGGTGCTGGTGGGCCCGGGACGGGCAGAACCTTTTCAACCAGACAGGAAATGTCTGGTAAGCGAGTTTGGGCCTTTATTGTTCAGCAGTGATTTAAAATTCGGACCTGTTCATGCTTCAGTGCTCGTCTCTCCTCTCCGGGTCCCAGTTCACCCCCCCGTGACCTCGTTCACCCTCTAATTAAAGATGACATCAGAAGTAAATATTTAAAAGCAGCAAGTGAAACACATATTTATGCAAATGTCTTAATCTCTCTGACCCGGTGGAGGCCTCTGTCGCCTCTGTGTGTGTGTGTGTGTGTGTGTGTGAACACCCTGCTACGCTGCTTCCCAGTCCTCCCACTAAAGCAGAGAAACTGGTTGATATCTGGGAGCAGCGAGAGTCTGCTCTGATCTCCTTCTGTAATTCTGCTGCAGCTTCGGTGGTTTTACTGTAAACCACTCCTACATCGTGTGCAGATGTGGCACTGGTTGTAGTGTGTGTGTGTGTGTGTGTGTGTGTGTGTGTGTGTGTGTGTGTGTGTGTTTAGCCACACATCAAACCCAAACTGGAGCCTTCCAGAGAAATTCAGCTGGTGTTTTTAATGGAAACTGGCTTCCTTCTGTGTAGCTGTTGAGCAATGGCAGGAAGTGGAATCAGGGGAGACAAACATGTTGTTGCCTTCAGCCTTTTAACGTCTGCAACCACAGAATCAGGCGCCGTCACCTCCACATCTGTACGCAGCGTTAGCCTGAACACTCCTAAAGGTCACGGTAACGGTACCAGAACCATCCAGACGTGGGGGAGTTTGCTTGTTCTGATCACTCGCTTTCCACAACGGCAGCGCTGCTGATGTCAGAAGCAGCCTCCCTCAGGGTGACCTCATCACTCGCCAAAATAAGATAACCCGTCTTGCTGGTGTTATTTGTCTGCTCATTGTGTCCCATAATGGATTCAACAGGGAGGAATTATCTCAGCCCTCTGAAAGGCCTTTTCCAGACGTCTCCCATTGTTTTTCCCGGTGTGCGGTGGATCCAGAGGCGACGCTCCACAATGACGATGAAAATCTCCCCAACAAACATCATTGTCTGGCCTCCGCGCGCGTAATTATCGCTGCATTCTTTTATACAAACAGGACTCAGCGCCTCACACATCTGGATCCACCGAGCGGGAACATCTGGGCCTTTCGCTTTGTGCGGCGCTTGTTTTCCCGCATTGTTCCTCGCCGTGTGTTGTTGACGAACTCGGCGTGTTTTCACGGCGCAGGTGCGCAGTCAAGCGTCAGGGAAGGAAGTGGAGGGGCGGGGCTTGAATGTGGCACAAACAGGAAGGCGGCCGTTTGTCCCCCTGCTCACCGAAGGCGTTCTCCAAACTCGGGTGTTCTGACAGATCCAGTATTTTCTCAGCTTATCTAACGGGCCGGCTCTGCCAGCAGCTTACATAACCGCCGCTGAGGCATTAACCTCCCAAACTCACCTCTGCTGTTCTGGAGCCTTTTCAAATGTCACTGATTACATTTTATCTCCTGACGCGAGTCCAGATCTGACTCAGGCTCGGATCAAAGCTCACCGATTGGAGGATAAGGAGCCGATCTTTGTTTTGCTCCAGCTCCTCCCTGGGTTCGGCCTCTCGCCGTCCTCCGGTCCAGAAACGTCCACCCGAGGGTCAACAAACAGAAACAAGCAGCCGGAAAGGTTACGGGATGGATCTCAAGTCAAAGCAAGCTGTGTGTGTGTGTGTGTGTGTGTTGTGTGTGTGTGGGGGGGGGGGTGTGGGTGTGTGGGGTGTGTTTGTGGTGTGTGTGGTTGGTGTGGGGGTGTGTGTTTGTGTGGGAACAGGTCCTACCCCAGTACAGGAAAGACATTAGGAACACCATGAGCGGCGCTCCTTTCAGGAAAAACAAGGAAACGAAGGAAACCCACCCTTGACTTTTCATTCTCACAGCCCAAATCCTCCCTCCCACCAACGAGGGACAAGTGTCCCCCTCCCCAACAATGAGCGCGCCACAGTGGGGCACCACAACAAATAGTGCGTCACTAACGAGTCTCGGGACACATTCCCGCCTGTTTCAGCGTCTTCCCACCTCCTGGAGAATCTCTGGTTCAGCCTGCAGACGTTGACAGGGGACAGTGAGGAGGACAGGAGGGGGGACAGGAGGGGGGACAGGAGGGGGACAGTGAGGAGGACAGGAGGGGGACAGTGAGGAGGACAGGAGGGGGGACAGTGAGGAGGACAACAGGAGGGGGGACAGTGAGGAGGACAACAAGAGGGGGGACAGGAGGGGGACAGTGAGGAGGACAGCAGGGGGTCCAGGTCCACAGTCTGACCTGCTGACCCCTGTTTTGTCCACCATCTATCGTGAGCTCCTAATTAGTTCAGCGTTACAATTGTCTCTTTCAGACTGTCCTCCCTGTCGTCTTTAACCAGACCAGACAGGGAGGTGCTGTTAGACTGGTTTAACTGGTGACCAGAGGAATCTGTGAAATTCAGGTTTTAAAGACGAAATAAGAGGAGGGGCTGGGGGAGGGGTGGGGGGGGTCTGTCTTCTACACCACCGAGGCCTGAATAGTTTTATTTTTATTTTATATTATATGACTGATGGTTTGCAGGACCAGTGCAGAACTCCTCAAACGTGGAGAGAGACAGTTCTGGAAGGTTCTGGACAGTTCTGGAAGGTTCTGGACCGTTCTGGAGTTTCAACACCTCATCTAGACAGGCTGACACAGTCCTGGACTGTCCAAACTGTCTGATCTCTGAAGACATCAGCTCCGGACCAACATGTGGATCGTCACCGCTTCCTTCTCTCGGCGCCTGTTGAGACGTTCGGATGATTCAGGCCAACGAACAGCCGACCGTCACCAACGCCCGATGGGACGAGCGGACCCGGTCGTCTCTACCACAGCAGCAGTGACTCAGACCATGTTTGGGTTCGACGCCGTAATGGTGAATTAACCAATCAGACGTGTGGGCGCCGCGGCTCGGCGGTGAGCCAGGCCGCCGGTGCTGGCGGCCATTGTGTTGAGGACCGACCTTCGTCACGGTGATGGAGAAGAAGAAGACAACAACCCTCGGCTGAACGGGGACGTTGTCCAGCAAACATGGGAAACACAACCTGGTCCGGCTGCCTGTTGCCGTGGTGACGCTTCAGAAGAATGATTCCACTTTCAGATTGAGGATTCCTGACAGAATCCTCAGGTCTGATGACCACAGGTCGTTTCCTCCCAGCCGTTCCCGTCCTTCCTCCTCTACACTTCCCTTTCCCCTCGCTCCCCTCCAGAAACGCTGATCTGGCAGTTTTTTTATTTTCTCACAACAGCGGAGGAGGAGAGGAAACTTTAGCCACAGCAGACGTGAGAAACACGTCACGTAAAGTCATCTGTTCCAGGACGTCACCTCCTAGCAGCACAAATAAATATGGCTAATGTCTCGCCCTGGTAACTCATGCTCTACGTGCACACTGTTAGCATGCAGCTAGCATGCAGTTAGCATGCTAACAGTGGCATTCAACCCAAAGTTCCTGTGCGACTGCACTGCAAACACAACAGCCGGTTTTATGTTTATTTTCATGCCCAAGCTTATGATTCTTGTAGCATTTATCAGCTAATTCCAGCTGTCAACTAAAGCAGCTATGACTCAAACTGACACACACACACACACACCCACGCACACACACACACACTCTCTCTCTAAAGAAACACTAGTAGCTGGTCCCAGTGTTACTTTGCATGTTTTACAATCTCAAATATCAGAGAAGTCCCCCAAAACATCTGAAGAGGTGCCCCTGGACATCACACACACGGGCGCACACACACACACACACACACACACACACACACCCTCTCCCCCGCTGGTCTCACATGTCCTGTCCTGGTAGAATTGCTGTGATATTTGAGCTAAACTGTAAAACAACCATCTTTTCCCTGAGCTTCTCTCTCTGAGTTCTTACGCAACAGCATCATAAATAGAAAATAGATGTCAGTCAATGACAGAATTTATAGACGCAGGACCGGGCTCAGGCTTCCACCAGAGCCCACGCAGCACTTTCAGCGTCCTCCCATCAAGGCCGGTATAAACACTCATTCATCGGTGCAGCACAGGTGGGCTCTTCTCTGCTCCTCTGTTGTGGATTTAGCAGCTCAGACATCAACACTTTAAAGCCTCACGCGGCTCAGATGTGCCAACATGAGGATAAAGAGGAGGAAGGACGCTTCCTTTTCCATGAAGGAAGCGGGTCTGCCTGTTTTCTTTTCCTCACATGTTCATTTGGACACACATGCAGCGTTGGTGACTGGGGGAGTCCAGTCCTTCCGCCTGTGAGGCTGCTTCTGTTGTTTTAGCTGCTGCTGGAGCTAAATAAGTCCCAGTCCTCCGTCCCTTCCTGGAAGCCTTGTTCTCAGCCAGGTGGTTCCTGTTCTCCACATTGGAAGTTGCTATTGGCACATTGTTGTATTCAGAGGCCACTTTAGGTGTGGAAGAGGCTGTGGATGATGGTATTTGTTCCTGTGGCTCTCAGGCCCACTTCTGGCCCAAACCTGAGTGTTCCGCTCCGTTGTGATGAACGTCCCAACATCCAACTCTACATTTCCTGCTTCTGTTGAAAGGCTTTGACTCCACATCGGTTACACTTCCAGCAGACTCCAGCTCCTACAGCGGGACATTTTCCACCGTTTCCAACTAATTTTCAGTTTTATTCCTGCTTGATGAATGAAACTCCTGTGGCAAAAGTTAATTTTAAACATATGAAAGAGGGCTTTTAAAACAAGAGTGAGGAGTTTTCCTCTGAAAGACTGTGTCCTTTATAAGGTAGCTAAAAATAATGATACTGTATCTGTGGAACTTTACAGGGCTGTTAAATCACTTCATCCACATGTGACTAATGTGCTTTATTAGAAGACAACATAAGTCATTTGCAAACACCCAAACTTTCCACACAACACGGTTTTAATGCTGCCAGAGTATAATAATTCCTTGATGAGCAGATTGAGATTTTAAAACCTTTAAAGAAAAATGCTGAAAAGACTTCAATAGCCCAAAAGACAAGAAGGTAATCCTGTCAGCGTGGGATCCCAGCTCATTAAAACACTCCCCTGCTCTTGCCGACAGGACCATCACCAGCTAGACTGTGACCCATTTTGGGCGTGACCCCCCCCCCCCCCCCCGTTTAAGAAACCAGGCTTCAGGCTCTATTATACCACATCCTGGGAACCTCGAATGAAGAGAGCACAGCTGAATGAAAGCTCTTATGTGAGCTTTCAACACAGTCAATGGAGAAGCTGCAGAGGTTCAGTGTGTGGCGCTGGAAGGTCAGAGCCTGGGAGGGGATGCAGGATACAGCCCAGCGTGTGTTGGAACAATCACGCCCAAACGGCCACTTCACCTCAGCCAGGAAGAGAGCATTTCCCTCCTCTGACCTCTCGCTCATCCTCATCACACCTGGGTGTGATGGACGCGCTAATAATGGAGGGACGTTGAGTATTTTAGCAGCATTTTCTGACACATGCAGCTGTTCCCAACATGCTGTCAACTTTGCCTCGCTCTCATCTTCTCACCTGCCACCACTGAGCAGGTGAATGAGCTGGAAAAAAGACTCTGCAATAACACCTGATATAACCACAGTCAAACACATTCTTAAGGACTGGCCTTCATTTATATTCTTATTTATATTCTCCCAAGAATGGACAAATTCTTATGCAGTAATACACAATGTTTACTATTGCATAAACCTGCTGCGAGCTCTGGGAATTGGTCTGGGAATGCTTCTAGGAATAGGTCTGGGAATGCTTCTAGGAATAGGTGTGACGTTGGCGCGCCCTCTAGTGTCCATGCTGAGTACAGCAGCAGAGGTCGGGGTGGAGCTCCACCTTTCTGTGAGTTCATTCTCAGGTTCATGAGTGTTGAGGTTCATGAGTGTTGAGAGCTCCCAGGCCCACACACATGTGCAGAAAGAAACAATGGACGTCTCGCTCCAGCTGCTGGAGGTGGCTCTGAACTGAACGCAGAAGATCAATTCTGAACTTCTACGCGACTATGGGGAGTTTACTGGCCGAGCTGTTTCTGCTCCTGATTTCTGCAACACAAGTTCATGCAGGTAAGTTTTTAATGAGGGAAGAGAACTGAGAGACCGACCCTTAGAATTTATTCATGCATCGCTGATTAGCTCGTCACTAAATCAATCTGCTTTAGCTAAAATAGACCAGTTAGATTTAACATCAATTGAGAATATTGCTGCGCAAAAATCACTGGCAGATAAACCTAAACACACCTAAACTTCCTTTTGTTTGTTATAAATCTCCTAAAATGATTTTTCAAATCCAAGAACCTGCTTGTGACAGCACAGACCTGCAGCTCGTCCTCTCTGAGTGCAGATTATGAATAATCCCATGTTCACTGGTGTCATACTGACAGATTAGACAAGACAATGGCTTTAGAGGCTTTATGCTAAGACTGCTGGGACACTCTGCTGCCCCAGGGCCTCTAACTGGGTTGTTTTAATGCTCGACCTCCCGCACGGATCAGGCAGGTAATAAACACACCAGGAAATATGAACTGGTGCTGCGGGAGTCACACTGGGAGTCCCGATACTTAAATACTCATTTAATCCCTTTGTTCCGTCTATTCTCCCTGTTGCTGCTGCACTTTTTGTGGACACTCTCTTTCTGACCTCTATTTCCGCTCATTAACACCCATTTTGTGTGTCGATACTGCAGCTTTATTGGGTAAATGGATCCAAATCAACCTCCTCTCTGAGATCTCATTCCCAGATGTTTGCTGTGGTAAATGGGACCTCTGCAATAAACCACAACACATAATTAGATAAGTTAATTGGAAGCTGTTGCTTTGTAGTTTTAACGCTGCGCGAATAAATGCACGTTGTATCCAGTTTCCAAACACAAATGTGTCAAAAGGCGACGCCCAAACGCAGGATGACACAACATGAGACCTGAAATGGCCTCAATGAGAGGATCAGAACCAGAACTTTGTCTGTGAGTCTTAAAGGAGCCTGGGCTGGTCTCTGCTCAGTCAGACACATTTGGGTCAACAGAAACGTTCGGGTCGGCCTGTTCCGGAACACGTTAGGTCACATTGAGCAGAGCGGACGCCACATTGATGAGCCAGTCGATACGGATCAGAGAGGCCTTTTTCCTGCCGTCCGGTCCCGTTTCCGTTCACCAATGCCGGTGTTCCTCTGTGTTTGTTGGTGGAGCTTCCTTCTATGGAGACAGCTACATCCACCTGCGGACCGCGGAGGCATCTGTGCAGACGTCGCTCCACCTGCACTTTCGAACCTCCAGCCAGGCGGGGCTGCTGTTTTTGGCTGTGGGGAGCAGAGACTTCCTGCTGCTGGAGCTCACCTCCGGCCACGTGCAGGTAAAACTCCCAATCAATGACTTTCACAGGTTGAGGAAAGGAGCCTTCTTAAATGTAAACTGTCCCTTTTTTTGAGCCTTTTCTGGAGGGGAATTCTTTCCTGTCCTTTATGCCGGCATCCATCTTCCAGAGGAGAGCCACATCAGCAGAAAAAAGCCCCTGGCATTAGCTTCATTTCAGAACAAGTTCCTTCATGACTCCCACAGAAGTTTAATGGACACAGCTCCATTTTTGAATCTCTTCTATGTTCTTGTATTAATTCAACTTGTCCCGGCTCCAATCCCCAGGTGCGTCTGGACCTGGGCTCAGGTCAACATTGGTTATGCTCAGACAAGAGCGTCCATCTCGGTGACCTGGCCTGGCACTCTGTAGAGCTGTCCCACCGGCTCCACAACCTCACCATGACCGTGGACAGAAGCTCTTTCTCCAGCCTCCGAATGCCTGGTCCAGATGTGGAGCTCAGCATCCAGAGTCTGTTTGTAGGTGGAGCAGCAGGTCTGAAGGAGCCGGACTCTCTCCAGAACGTCTCCTCTGGATTTCGAGGTTGTGTTGAAAGAGTCGTTTTCAATCAGCACAACCTGATGTCCGGTCTGGGGCCTTCTCCTGGGGACAGGAGCGTCCATGAGGTGTCCCTGGGCTGCAGTTCACAGTTTTCTGCCACAGAAGAGGACGCTGTCGGGTTTTTCAGCTCCAAGGCCTTTGTGGCTCTCCCATCGTGGGAGGTGCCACAGGAGGGGGCGTTTGAATGTGAAATGCACCCTTCTGCCACAGCAGATGATGGCGTGATCCTGTTTACCTCTGACAAACACGCCAGGTTTGTCACCATAGCGATCAGAGACGGCCACGTGGTGGCAACCGTTGCACACGGAGAGGGGAATAAGACGGAGCTGCGTTCTCTGACATACGTGCACGCCAACAACACCTGGTATAACATCCAGCTCCACCTGCTGCCCAGCAGCATCCAGCTGAAGGTGGGGGAGGAGCTGATCAAGGCCCACCTGGACGCAGCGCTCCGGTTCCATCCCAGAGGGTCCCTCTTCCTGGGGGGGCTGGATGAAGAAGCACGTGGAGAGGCGGGCCGAGCTGGGCTGATGTCTGAGGGGCACCTCCCTGCAGCTGGAGGATCCTTCGAGGGCTGCCTTCGGGGAATCCGGGTAAACGGTCGGAGGACGGGCCTGCCTCAAGCTGCCGTCACCAAGGACGTCAGCGTGGGCTGTCAGAAGAGCCAAGATCCAGATCCTCAGTCTGTGACTGATCCAACAGAACCTCCAGAGGTGGCGGTTTCCAGCACTCTGCCACATCACAGCAAGAGGAACATAAACTTTTTATCACTGAGGACTTTAGAGGTGTCGGAGGGAGGCCGTGCACCGCTGGAGCCCAGGCACATAAAGGTACGACTGATCTCTCCTGCCGAGTCTCCTTTTGATGTTAAATCCACTCATTTCTTTTATCCTTCCTTCCAGGTGAATCTGGACTTTCAGAAACTGGACCTTCGCCCAGCTCAGTTGATGTTCCGTGTTGAGGAGCCGCCTGTCCACGGGGAGCTCCGCCTGGACCTGCGTCCAGACACGGGTGCTGCGTTGACTGAGGAGCGGACTGTGGTCCTGGGAGCAGACGAGCTGGAACGGACCTTCAGCATGCTGGACCTGTGGCAGGGCCGCGTCCTGTACGTTCACAGTGGCGCCGAGCTCCTGCAGGATTCCTTCATGTTTTCGGTCTTCTCCGCCAACAAGAGGCAGCTGCCCGTGAACGGCAACCATCTGCACCGCCTTGACATCAACGTCACACCCGTGAATGACGCCCCCGTGCTCAGTCTGCCAGAGGGGAACCTCTTTACTGTGGTGGACAAGTCCAAACGAAAGGTAGGAGCGTGTGTGTGCGTGTGTGTGTGTGTGTGCGCGTGTGTGTGTGTGTGTGAGAATCAACAATAACAAAGCACGAACCATCCAGCTGACCACAGATGTGCTGAGAGTGGCAGATCCTGACAGCAGTCCTGCAGAGCTGATATTCAGCTTCCTGGGAAACAGCTCGGAGGGGGGACACCTTGAGAACCAGGACTCCCCCAGCAGGTTTGTCCTGTTCAGTCGTCAATCATGCAGCAGATAATTAATCTTAAACTGGCAGATGAATAGCTAATGGGTCCTGAAGCACCGACCTTGGTAACATTTCTGCACCTGTCCTCCAGAACCATTCACACGTTCTCCCTCAGTGATCTGGAGGAGGGTAAGATCAGCTTTGTCCACACTGGAGTCTCCTCATCTAGGCTGGCCTTCAGGGTCAGCGACGGGTCAGAGGTCAGTTGTAAGTAAATCTTGAGGAGCAGCCCGAGCTATCATCTTCTATCTCAGGTGACTTTTCTTCTTCACTTTGCCACAGATGAGCAACACAGTAGTTTTGAGGATCATGGCCTTGCCGCTGGAGCACCAACTGGTCAACAACACTGGTCTGGAGGTGAACCAAGGCGGGGCCTCCATTATAACAACTAATCACCTTGCAGTGCAAGTTAATGTAGCTGAACAGGCAGTTGAAATCCAGTACGACCTCACAGAGCTGCCACAGTATGGTGAGCTCCAGCAGCTGCACGCAGGAGGCGACTGGAAACCCACCACCTCCTTCT
Source organism: Takifugu flavidus (assembly GCF_003711565.1). Classification (NCBI taxonomy): domain Eukaryota; kingdom Metazoa; phylum Chordata; class Actinopteri; order Tetraodontiformes; family Tetraodontidae; genus Takifugu; species Takifugu flavidus. Next base: position 6,276,240 of record NC_079539.1, on the reverse strand, counting down.
CCCAGAAGCTCCTCGAAAAGGAACGAGTCAGATACGCCAACACTTACCGCGGTCTTCAGCTGCAGAACGTCACCGATGGCTTCAAATTTAAAATCAGCATGGACTCAGTGTCGACCGACGAGGCCGTTTTCCTCATTACGGTTCGGTGGATTCACTTTAAGGTCACACGTAGCAAGATGGAGATGAGCGGCACTCAGGCTGTGACCGTCTCTCCTGAAGACCTGCACGTGGTTTCTAAGGGTGTCAAACTGAACGAAAGTGACCTCCATTTCAGAATCCTGGCAGCACCAAAGAAAGGGAGGCTGTTCCTCCACAGCAGAACTCTGCAAAGGAATTCAACCTTCAGCCAGAAGGACATCAGAGATGGAGCGTTGAGGTACGAGCTGCTGCGCGGCGTCCATGACGACACCAGAGATATTGTGAGCTTCCAGGTGTTTTCGGAACATGCAAACTCGACGCCTCACGACTTCAGGATAAATATCAGAGCTGATCCACCTGCTGTCGCCGTCATAAACAAAGGCCTGTCGGTCCCGGAGGGAGGAAGTAAGGTCATCAACAAGGACCTTCTGTTCGCCCACACAGGAAGTGAGCGGGAGGTCCAGTACAACATCACGGTGAGACCCAGGCACGGCTGGATGAGAAGGATCCACCTATCCAACTCCACTTCCATCAACGACAACATCGCGACATTCACCAATCAGGACATTGTGGCGGAGAGGATAATGTACGTCCACGATGACAGCGAGAACAAGGAAGACTCTTTCACGTTCCAAATTCTGCTTCACAAACACAAACACGGCAGCAGGAAGGAGAACGGGAGTCCGGCCCAGCACACCTTCAACATCTCCGTGCTGCTCGTCAACGATCAGCGGCCCACCAGAGTGGTCGACAAGGTTTTCCACGTGGCACGTGACGGTCAAAGGCTGCTGACGCTGGAAGATCTCTGTTACCGCGACGACGACTCTGATTTCGAGGACAGTTGGTTGGTGTACACCAGGAGGGGGATTCCAATGGGAGAGCTGGTGCTGGCCAGCAACACCAGTCACAAGCTGTACGAGTTCACGCAGCAGGATCTTGAAAAGGTTCCATAAACCTGTCGACTGGAATAAATACCCAGACTTTTCAGAATTGTTTTCAGGACGCGTCTTGAATTTTATGCATTCATAGGTGTATTTGTTCCTCTGTTCCTCATCAGAAAAAGGTGCTGTTTGTCCACAGGGGAGTCAGTTTTGGGCGTTTTGTCCTTTTCGTATCAGATGGGAAGCACTATGTCTCAGCACTGCTGGAGGTGAGTTTTCCTCTTTTTAGGCTTTTGCAGGCAAAAATAGGAATATTAGGTGTGCAGAGTAGGAACGTTGTTTCTGTCGTTCACCTGTCTGGTGCAGGTGATGGCACAGGATCCTTACCTCCAGGCTGAGAACAATACGGGTCTCATGGTCCAACGAGGCGGCGTCTCAAACGTGACCTCAGCTCACCTCAGCGTCTTCACCAACCTTGACATCCGGGACCCGCAGGAAGTGACCTTTGAGGTCTTCATTCCACCCAAACACGGCACACTCTGCTTTAACCATGGTGATGGTGCGACCGCAGCGGGGGCCGTAATCGTCTTCACTCAGAGGGATTTAGCTGAGGGGCGTCTGGCGTATCGCCATGACGGCGGCGATAAGCTGTCAGATGTCTTCAACGTGACGGCGAGAGCGAGGGAGCAGAGCACAGACAGAAGACTGGTGAGAGGAAGGAGAGCGGTCCATCTGGACATTGGTGTGACTGTTAAGGTCTACCTGGAGAGCCATCAGAGACCACCAACGGTCATCACCAATCGCCCGGTGGTGGTGGGGGAGGGACAGAATGTCTCCATCAGCAGGGAGCAGTTGGAGGTACAACAGTGAACCTAAAGTTGGCATTTTCTGTGTGTGTTCGGGGATGAACGCTTCTCTTGTGTGAGCAGGTCTTCCATGAGGACAGCCCCCCATCAGAGATCACATTCGTTGTGCGAAGGCCTCCGTCTCTGGGCTTCCTTCACAAGAGTCTCCCCAACAGCAGACGGCAGCACCACAGCAAACCAGGAAAACAGCAGAACTTCTATCAAGTACAACAAACATTTCATCCTCCCAACTGCATAACTGGATATCTCCTTAAAACTGGTCACTTAGGAGTTTTACTTCATTAACACAAAACCTATAATGTTTAAGACTAAATCACTATTTGGAGCAACATCAGTTTAGGAGCGAAGGAGAGTGAAAGGGTCTAGAATTCTGTATGATGCTTTATATTGTGATCTGAAGGGTTTTGTGCGTTCCGTAGAACCTCCCAGAGCAGGAAACAACAACATTCACCCAAGAGGACCTCAACCAGGGGAAGGTCTTCTACCATCAGAAGGCAGCAGGAAGCACCAATGACTCTGTGCTGTTAGAGGCAACCAACGGGGTCACAAAGGTCGGACCCATCAGGCTGGAGATCGATGTTGTACCGTTGCTCCTCCCACTGCAGGTAATCCACAGATAAAATGGAGAGAAGGGTGACAAAGGATCAGGCAGCTCACTCATCTGCTGTTTGGCTCTGAAGGTCACTGATCTGACCCTCGACGAAGGGTCATCACTCTCGCTGACCTCCGACATCATCAAGGTCAAGAGTCATCACTTTTCAGGGATGAATTTCCTGTACCAGGTCATTGTTCCTCCCCGACACGGGCACCTGGAGCACAGCCGGATCCCTGGGATGCCCATCACCGCTTTCACGCACACGGAGGTTTGAGCGCGCACACAGTCGCTGAATGACACACATCTTCTCCGCCTCACTTTGGTTTGACTCCAAGGTGGAACGCGAGTACATCTCCTACATCCATGACGGCAGCGACACTCAGGCCGACAGCTTCACCGTCGTGGCCAATCAGACGGAAATCAGGAAGCAGAGCCAGCCCTGCGTCGTGCACGTCAACATCACCCCCGTTAATGACGAGATGCCCGTCGTTGCAGCCAACAAGGGGCTGAAGGTGAGCAGGGAAATACCAGGACATTCCTATTTTATGTTTGGGGCAGAAACAAGAGCAAAGCGTCAGTTGTCTTTGATCCTTTGACTCTGCAGGTGTGGGTGGGGTCTGTGACAGAGATCACTGTCCAAGAGCTCAGTGCAGAGGACCCGGACACTCCAGCGGAGGGATTGGAATTTGTAGTCACACCTCCCACCAATGGGCACCTGGCTCTGAAGAGCGCCCCCTCCAGGCACATCCTGAACTTCACCCAACATCACGTTGAGTCCAGACAGCTGCTGTTTGTGCACAGCGGTCAGCTTCTGTTGATCTTAGCCATTTTATTTTACACAACGAGACACCGGGAACAAAAGAATCCTCATTTCCTGACGTGCCTACAGGTGCTCTGTCAGGTGGGTTTCACTTCCAGGTGAACGATGGCGTGAACTTTGCCCCTCGAGAGATCTTCAGCACCACAGCACAGTCTCTGGTGCTCACCCTGCAGACAAACCGTCCATTAGAGGTCTACCCTGGTATGATCTCACCCTGTTTGTCAGACACGAGACTGTTATTTCACTCGGTGATGATTATTCACCACCGTCTTGTTATATTTCTGTTCTTCTTCTACCTTTAAAGGCTCCATCACACCCATCTCCAGTTGGCACCTACAGGCTGTTACCAACGACTTTAATGGCATCAGAAGAAACCAGTCTGTGGTCTTCACGGTGACTTCTCCCCCAAAACTGGGCCGTCTAGTCCGCCGACTGCCTGACAACTCCACGCAGAATGTGTCCATGTTCACCCAAAGCATGGTGGGGTCACGTCTCCACCGGGACCTTACTGTCTTTGTCCCTCCTCACGTTCTAATCTCGCTCCCTCAGGTGAATCACGGCGTCATCCTGTACGATCAGAAGAAGCCAGAGTCAGTGGGATGGTCGGCTGCAGACTCCTTTTCCTTCATGGTGTCCTCTCCTCCAACAGTCCTTCCTCCACACACCTTCACCATCCTGATTTCCTACCAGGCTAACGAACATCAGAACAGCCTTCCTCAGAGGACCAGACTGCTGACCAACGCAGGTGCTGTTGCAGAACGAAGACTCACGGCAAAATTAGCTGATGGAAAAGACATTTTACGTAGGTTTTGCTGACAGCAGAGGTGTTTGTGTCTGTTAGGTGCTGTAGTTCCTGAAGGAGGCAGGGTGGTGATCGATGGGTCGAAACTGGATGCCTCTAACCTCCTTCAGGAAATCCCCGAGTCCCACAGGAAGTCCCACCATATCCAGTACCGCCTGGTTTCCCTGCCCCAGTATGGGACTCTGTCGGTCCGAGCAAAGAGCCTCAGCAGGTGCCTAATTCAGGACGGACATGTCTATAAATGTCATCTAAAAAGTTTACCCAGTTCTGCAACTAGAAGCGATTATTGTGTTCATCAGGAACCAGCCTGACTTCTCGCAGGCTGATGTCAGCAGGTTTGGCATCACCTACGCCCACGATGACTCCGAGACCATGAGCGACAGCTTCACCTTCCTTGCCTGGGCGGCTCCTTCGTCACTCTCCTCCTCTCCTCCCTCCTCGTCTGCCTTCTCCTCAGACTCCTCCCCCCGTTCCTCCATGTACTCGGCTTCCTCCGCCTCCCTGTCCTCATTTGACGTGGCTCCTCCTCCCAATGGGGTGGTGGAGAAGTTCAACATCACGGTGATGCCGGTCAATGACCAGCCACCGCTCGTTCGGAGTCGAACCCCAAGTATGAAGGTTGTAGTTGGAGAGAGAGTCATACTGGGACCAGAAAACCTGCAGGTGGGTGAATTATGATGTTTCAGTCAGGAGAGCCTTAAAAATGGTTCCTCCACAGCAGTGAGCTGTTTTTGTTGCTTCCTCTCCTCCAGGTTGAGGATCATGACACCCCTCCAGAGGAGCTGCATTACCTGGTGATCAGTAAACCCAACAATGGCTATCTGACGCTTGGGGAGAGACCAGAACCAGTGACCTCCTTCACCCAGTATGACATCAACCACGGCCGGTTGCACTTCACACAGCAGGTGAAGCACAGGTTTATTTAATCTTTTAACATTTTAGCTTTCATTTCTACTCACTTTATTTTCTACCGATGGCTTTTCATTCTATCAGGGTGAACCATCTACTGGGGTTTTCTACTTCAACATAACTGATGGTCACCACCGTCCGCTCTACAGACTGTTCCATCTGGAGGTCGTAAAGCCCTCCGTTTCCATGGTGAACAACACCGGTCTGTCATTGGTGCAGGGCAGAACTGCTGTGGTCCTGACGACCAACCAGCTGGCAGCTCAAACCAACGGTCAAATCCCAGCCAACATCACCTACACCGTCACTGCGCACCCCTGCCACGGACGCATTGCCATTAACGACCAGGAGGTCGCCACCTTCGGCCACCAGGACCTGCAGTATGGCCGCGTTGTCTACCACATGACCGATCTGAGCGAATCAGAGGACAGCTTCCAGGTGATGGCGTCTGCCTCGTCCCCAGGTGTGGATTATGGGAATGTGACAGAGCAGACAGTCAATGTAACTGTGCGGCCTCTCATCCACCTGAGGGAACCAGTGAGAGTGCCCAGTGGCATCACAGTCAAACTGGGGAAGGCCATGATCGACGCCTCCGAGCTGGCCAGAATTAGTCGAGCAAACCCGGTGTTTGAGGTTCTGTCGCCACCAAAGCACGGAAAACTAGTCAAGGTAAAGCTGTTTATCTGAAATGGACATCAAAAGAGTAATCCTGCTCAGAGTAATCCTGTTTATTATCCGGTGGCGCCATCTTCTGATGCCTGTGTTTGCCTTTGTGTAGATGACCTATGACCCCAGTCAGGCGTCAGAGGTCCTGAGGTCCTTCACCTTCAGAGATGTGGTGCAAGGCCGAGTCGCCATCAAGGAGACTCTGAGCGACGGGGACGGCGACCTGCGGGGTAACGAGTCAGCGCCGGCGACAGCTCGAGGCCACGCCCCCGCCACGCCTCTCAACGATTCTTTCGTCTTCCTGCTGAAGGCTGGAAACGTGCAGCCGGCCAAAGGGGAGCTTCACTTCACCATCCTCCCTCACCACCAGATGCATCATGGGCCGAGCTCCTCGAAAAAAACACCAGTCGCGACAACACAGACGCCAGCGCGCAACGCGACTCTTTCCAAAGGCGGGAAGGGGAGTGGCCATGGGCGACCCGGTCCGCGTGGTGGGACCGGGGCAGGTTCACCTCCTCATATTTTGTCAAATAAGAACCACAACAAGACGCAGCACAGGACGAAGGCCCACGGTCGCTGGGGGAACCACACCCACAGTGGGAGTCACGGGGGACGGCCGGGGGGTGGTGCTGGGGAGGGTCACGGTAATGCTGCACAAGCTAACGCTCCCGTCTCAGACAAACACGAGCCCGCGACGCCTCCTGACCCGGTTTATGTTGAGGTCCGCCCTCGCCCCGCCTCCGACCCACTCCTCATCATCCTGCCACTGCTGGCGTGTTTGCTGCTCATCGTTATCCTCGTCGTTCTTATTCTCGTATTCCGACACCGCAAAGAGAAACGCGCGCGGCGGCAGCTCCTCCAGCAGCTCGGCGCCATCACATTACCCGGCGGAGAAAGCCCCATCATGGGACAGGCTGAGCACAGTGCGGCCATGCCCTCTGTGGTGGTCACCCCGCTGGGCCCAAGAAGCTGTCCCGTGTCACCAAGACGACCTGTACATCCCAGGAGGAGGAGTCTGGCCCCTGGAATGACCTACTGGGGGCCGTTTGAGGACGTGGGAGCAAATTATATTGATGGAAATATCAGAGCTGATAATATTGAGAGGGGTCGTGTGACCTGTAGGGACGCAGATGGGCCTGCAGGGTACAAGACCTCCGTGAGGTCCAGGTCTCCGACCCCGACTCTGAAACTTAAGCAGTACTGGGTGTAAAGAAAAAGTCAAATAAAACTGTGCCTTTGTTGCTCTGGTCTGTCGGTAGCATGTGAATTATCTCCGTGGTTAGCAGTCACTTACGTAGCTTCGGGGATTTTACTCATCTCCTGCTTCCCGTTTTTAGACATTACTCAGCTGATGCAAGTCACGAGGAACACGTTAGCAACCAGTAGCTGCGCATTTAGTGACTTTTTATTGCCAATGTTGTGTCATTGTTTTGAAGGTACGCATTTTAAGAACAATAAGGTGTTCACCTCAGGATTGGGTAATCTTGGCTGAATTCTTTGGGTGAAAGAAACAGATAAATGAAGTTGGAGAAAGAGATGAGCTGAGTTGTTGGGTTAGCAACATGTAGCGCTCCCCTCGGTCATATTAATATTAATCCTAACTGTCATGAACTCGCCTTTTTTTAAATAAAGAGTTTTCAACTCAACTTATCTATTTGTTTCTTTACCATAAAAGTATTGTAAATGTAACCTTTAACCAAAAATGACGTCTGTGAAGAAATCTTATTTAATAACTTGGAACCGTCTTTAAACGCATTTAGCGGGCTCACTTACACACCTTTGCGTGTCAATGACCCCCTGAATCAGCATTAAAAAGACTCAAACCCGAACATGACGCAGTGAGCCAAAGAAAGTGGGGAGTACCTTAATAAACGCTCCTGTTTCCCCCTTGATCCAGCCTTGACAGGCGCAGGTCCAGGAGCAGGTCCAGGAGCAGGTCCAGGAGCAGGTCCAGGAGCTGGTCCAGGTCTCTCACCACCATCACCGTTCATCGTCTCTCTTCCTCCCGCGCCACCAGCTGAATTTTCCCCGAAGCCCTCGTTGCTCCTCAGTCCGGGTGTCCTCGGTTTTCGTGTGGAACACTGCTGTCCCACTTGATGGGTCTTTTTGAGGGGGTTCAACTCTTATAAAACGTCCGTAACTTGGTAGTGGACTGAATACAGGTTGCACTTAAACTTGGCTTAGCGTTAGCATTAGCGACAGCACAAAAAACAAACGGTCCTAAACTTCGTGTTCTCCCATTTAAAGTTCCTCCCGTTTAAGCAACGTGCATGTCGTCTCTTTAAACTTGGATGCCATACAAACAATCGTTCGACACACACTTTTTTGTGCACTACACTTGCATTAACACTCATTTGTTAGCCTCATTTTCGTTCTCTCTGGCAACAGTCCGTCAACAAAACGCGTCCGTGCTGAAACACCTGAGACACCTGATGTTCCTGCAGCATGTTATTAACGTTATTGTACAAGCAAATCATTATACTGTAACTCGAAATTATTTGAAAATATCTATAATAATTTTGACAGGTTTCAAAATATTTTCAACTAAAGCTTATTATTTAAATAAGTTTGATACTTTTATCTATCAGTATCTATCAGTTTAATCACTTTTTTAACTGTTACAAATATTAACTATTTTCCATATTAACGAAGAAGTAAAGCCTTGTAATTAGCTGGTAACCAGGTGTACCCTGGCTTCGCCCATATGCAGCACCCAATGACCCCAAAAAGGATATAGAGGTCAAGAAAAATAATCATAATCTTTCATCTGTACCCACACGTTTAAAAGTACACATCAGGTGGAGGATAAAAACGTAGTTTAGATGTTTGAGGTGAGAGTTGATTCAGAATAATTCTTTGAAAATAAAACCAGAGGAGAAGGAGGCAGGATGTAAATAATGAAGAGTGTTTCTCTGGGTAATCTGACCCCCAGACGTGAGCTCTGGTGTCGCGTGTCAGGGAAGAAACACCCACTTAATCCACAGCAAAAAAACAAAATAATGCACAGATTTCCATCAGTATGATTTAAAAAGCGTCTTTGTTAAATAGGAAGTTTTACATTTTTATTATATTTATTGTTACGCTGTCCTTTGACTTTTTTAATGCTTTGTCATATTTTGCTCTTTTCAAAACGTGTTGGATTTCAAGAATGTGTTAATGTGTTTTGAGTGGAAAATAAAATCAAGACAACACACATATGTGATTAAAACATTTTCATTGACGGAATTAAATTCTCATCCATAAACCTTCACTGCAGAGAATACAGTATTTATGATGAAATCTGCTCATAATTTTGTAATAAAATGTTTATTTCTGTCTCAACATTTCTGCTGATGTGAAGGTTAGCTCACTAGGGCAGCTAAACTGTTTTCTTTGTTGAAAATTAGCATCAGTGAATGGCAATGTGATCGTTTAAGGCCCTAATTGTTTGATCCAAACTGTCATGTGAACAAAATGACAATGTGGGCGGAGCTAAATGTGACCGGCCACAACAGCAGAATGAGTGCTACTAACAAAATAATGCAGTATATAATCCGGCCTCATACTGATGTAAAAAACGAATCAGGAATTTGACTTCAATCAGCACTTCAACCTTAATATGGCAAAAACATGACATCATCACTGTGTCTCTTGAAAGGAAGCGGGTCACAGGAACTCTGAACGGGTCATTCAGGGAAGGACAGACGAAGATCCGTTTGTTCCACGATTAAAATATTGGCTTTGTGTCATTTGGAAGATTAAATCTTCTGTTGAGCCACTGTGTTCCGGCAGATGTGAAGAGACGACTTCGCCCCTGGGAACTGGGGAAACTGGGACTGAGAGCAGCTGTTTTCTGCATCGCTGCTGTCCAACAGGACAAGGCGTCAGCAAAATTCCTGATTCCTGGTAGCTCCACCCGTCGTCCAGGCGACCCAACACACTCCACTCACTGCAGGCGAGTGATTCTGACTTCTTCATCAGCCCCATTCCTTCCTGTCTGACTCCAGCACGACCTCCTACTGGTCCACGTCATACTTCTGAAGCGTCTCCTGCAGTTTGGTGGTGATCTTCTGGAAGAAGCTGATCTGCTGACGGAGGTGGTGCTGCATCTGGGAGCGGAAGTCCCGTATCCGCGTGCGGTGGAAGTGCTGGATCTCTGCCAGAGTGGCGCAGGAAATGATGTTGCAGCGGTCGTGGAGCTCGCTCTCCTGCTTCGGACAGTCTTTCACCTTGGTCAGGGCACCTGGAGGAGAGGAGGGGAGGAGCGTGACCCTTTGGTGACCCCTACGCCATCAGTCTGACAACTGCATCGTTCAGTTTTTAGCACCAATGTTAATGTTACAGTTTAACCAGCTACTACAAGATAGCCAAATCATATCAGTGGTGTTACACCTCCAGCAGAACCCGAGCAGAACTCAAATCAACCTGGACTTTGCTCTTCCTGCTGCCAAGACGATTACATCGTTGGAATCTGAACCCTTGTACAGTTGGCTGATTGGAACCTTGTTCTCTGCTTACGCAACCCTCTCCTCCTCTTTCTCCTCTGTGCCTGGGCGGAGGAGGGGGAGGAGAGGGGTGGAAAGTGAGGAGGGGGAGGGGAGGAGAGGGGGGAGCTAATCTGTTTTGCATTCCTGCCATCCCAGAGCAGAGCAGAACAGGACAAGAGGCCCTGGAATTTCTGCTCATTCAGATCAGATGGAGCCTCACAGTCAGATCCGACACCATCAACGTGACGCTCAGCTCATCTTTAAAACCAGATGCTGTTCATGGAAACTCTGATGAACTCAAAGTCCAAGTTCAACTTTTATGTCACAGATGTGCAGAGGCGCCGTTCCTTCCTGTTGCTCACCATCTTTTCACCTGGTTTGGTTGGACTATAAAAGATCAAAATCCCTTTAAAGGTCACAACAATGTATTGTAGTGAGGGTATCAGCCAGAGCTTCTGCTGACCTTGTCCAGACCAGAACCGCTGAGCAGGAAGTGCTGGTCAAGGTCCTTAAATCAACGTCAGCTCCAGCGGATGTGAAACTATCAGGCGTTTGTCACTCAGAAAGTAGGTCCATGTCAGTTTCAGGGTCAGCCAGAACTCGGAGGGTTTCAGCACCGGGACCGAGTCTGGAGAAGAGAACTAGAGAATCCCAGCCTGCAGCTCCTGGCGAAGGGCAGAACGTTGCGTGCCAGAAGCAACTCCCTCCTCCCAGCCTGCAGGGAGCCAACATGCTAACTCCCCAGGAAGTCTTTTGTCCAGGTCGACGTGTTTGTGTTTGTGAGAGCAGGTTTCAGCTTTCAGCCCAGTTTGACGCTGCACTTCAGTAAATGGAACCAGATGTGGAAGCAGGAATCTGGGTTTCTGTGTCTTGTCTGTCTGTAAACTCAAAGGCAGGAGCTGACTCTTTCATATGGCAAAAAGGAATCTTTAGTTGCTATGGTGATCAAACAGCCTCTAATGTTTGAATTCCCCCAGGATTCAACACTCCGCCCTGCTGAGGCCACTGCTGACGCTCCCTATCAGCTCCTCGGACCTCTGACCACTCAGGGAAGAAACTAGGACACTATCTGCGTCTGCTCTACGTCTTGAACTGAAGCTTTTCCAGTGTTCTGTTTTTGGTGAGTGAAATCTTACCTTTCTGGACGTGGACGATGTCAGGGAAGTTTGCCAGGTGGCCTCTGTAGAAGTCCAGCAGGTCTGAAATGGGGTCCAGGTCCTGGCGTGGCTGCTCTGCAAAGTACTCGCCGATGGCCTCGTAGGCATCGCCGGTGTCGGCCATGGCTCTGTTCAGGCCCGCTGAGTAGGCCTGCTGGTCCAGCTCAAAGGCCTGGGCCAGGAGCTTGAAGGACTGGCCCACCTTCTGGTACTCCTTCTTAAATCCTATGGCCTGTTTTCGCGCGAACTCATTGATGGTTGTGTTCACAATGACGATGTTCTCGTCCATCTTCTTGGTGAAGGTCTTGAAGCCTTCAATCTTGCTCTCGACTTCCTGGAGATCCAGCGGGACCGAAGGCGTGCTGCGGAACACAAACACACATGGAATTCCGTCAGGACAAGACTCTCCGTGTGAAAATGAGTTTGAGCTGAACTTCCTGTCAGAAACTCTGACCTGATGGTGTGAAACTGCATCAAGCAGTGAGGCATGAACAGGAAGGAAATTACAACACTTTCACACCAGCTGCGCCTTCAGACATGTTCCCCAATGAGCCTCATTATCAGCAACAAACCGTTGTTTTAACCCTAAAAGTCCACATTTTGGGGGGCAGCCTCCTACCTGATCGTGAGGAAGAAGTTGGCGCCGACCAGCTCGTCCTTCTCCGCCTTCCTCTTTCCCTGTTTCCAGGCCTTCTCGTCTGCTCCGCAGATCAGGAAGTGCTGGAAAACGTCGCAGCGCGCCAGCACAGGGTGGCTGGTCATGTGATTCATCCACCAGATCAAACCCTTCCTCCGCTTGGCGATGAAGTCTTCCTCAAAGCGGCCGGTGGCCTGTTTTTCGGGCAGGTGGGGCACCGAGATGACCGGGAAGCGCTCCACGAGGCGGGCGTAGAGCCAGTCGAAGTGCTTGTACCTGCAGAGGTGGAGTAATTAAACACAACGGTCGACAAATATTTGATGAAAGCTGAAAAAGGACCCGCGAAGCAGCCCAGTCAGGTGACAGGAAGTTGTGAAACAGCAGAGTGAATCTTGAGCAAAGCTGAGGGTTCTGCGGAGCAAACGGTCACATTTGCCGGTTTTATGGCGTTTATGAGCAGAAGGGAAACAGACAGGACAGTTACGGGGGGGCGGGGGGGTGCGGCGGGGGGGGCACCGTACCTGCGATTGACCTGCACGCTGGTGTGCGTTGGCGTCAGGCCGTAGGACATGTAGCTCTTCATGCCTTTGAACTTGGTCTGCTTGGTGGGGTCGTCGATGGTGCACGTGAAGGGGTAGGGGTTCTCCTGCCACTCCGGCCCGTGCTTCCCCAGCGCCACACAGATCCTGTCCCCGTCCTTCACAAACGCAGATGCCTCCCCCAGCAGGAAGGCCTCCCCTCCAGACTTGACGAAGGTGGAGAACCTGTTGAGGTTCCTCCCAACAGTAGCTGAGCTCTTGGCCTGGTGCTGCTGCTGGCTGCTGTCCCGACGGCCCGGCAGAGAGGAGGTCACTGGGTACAGGGGGGGCACGCCGCCCAGACCTCGGGGTGCGTTGGTCGCCGGTGAGCTGTCGTCCCATTCGTCGTCCCAGTCCTCGTCGCTGCCCTGACCGGTGGGGAAGCCTTCCAGTGCATCTGAGGAGGTGTAGGCCTGGGTGTTGGGCTTGGACACGGAGAAGCCATTGTTGCTGGAGGTGAGGTGGTTCCTGATGATCTCCACATATGAGGCAGGGAGGAGACCCGTTTCCCCCCGGCTGTTCTCCCCCTCCAGCCACCCGTCCAGCTCCTTCTCGCTGTACAGAGTCACCACCTCATTCTCGGATATGGAGATCTCTCCAGGGTTTTCCGAGTGGAAGTCGTACAGCACTCTGGCCTTTAACGCCATTCTCCTCTCACATTTACTCCGATTAAAGCTTCAAAACCTCCCGCGTAGCTCCAGCAGCTCTTGAGGAAGCGGAGTTAGATCACGAAACAAGCGGACTTTCTCTTCTGAACCACATTTGTCCGAGAAAACCAAGTTTGGATCCGTGCGTAAAATGACAAGCGGACACCCACCTCCCCTCTCTGCTCCCTCTCCGGGTTCACATATCGTTTGTTTCCAGGCAGAACTTCAACCGCAGCGAGGAAAAGCTCCGTTAAACGCGTTCTTTCTCCGCAGGAAGATGTTTAAAGTTGTAGAACTTCGGCGTAGCCATGCAGCGCCCGTATTCCTCAGGAAGCGTCGGGAGAAAGTCCCCCTTTCTCCTCGCTCTCCCTCCCTGGAGATGCTGGAGAACTAAAGGCACCAGTCTGAACACGTAGTTCAGGGGCTGAGGGTGGAGCCAGCAGCAAGTTCAGTCAAGTCACCGAATGAATAGATGGAAAAACATCCGCAGCAGCTCTTTAAAAAGCGTCACTTTCAGCTCTGATTCTGCGAGGGAGAAAACAGCTGCAGTGAAAATGCTGCAGTTCTACGACCACTGACTTCACCATCACATGATCAGGATTTTACCCATTATTACGCGCCTTAAAACTGGGACTCTGGACCAGAAATCCATTGGGAGTTGCATTAAAGCCATTCGTGTAAACATGCCGAATTAAAGGAAATAGTTTCCTAATTTCACGGCTCGGTTGCTGGAAATTTCAATATTGTTGTACATAAACAAGCAAACCACGAAGCAGACTGTTTAATATTGATGTGTTCTCTGTTTAGCAAAATTACAGCACATTAGTCAGCAGAAACGTATAAAGGTGTGCATTTAAGTGTGGTAGAAACAGGTTAAACGTCACGCTTATTAAAAGTAATTTAAAAAAACATTTATAAGAAGAGTAGAAACAATGATCGTTGTGCATTGACATCCTTCGGCCACCAGAGGGCAGTACACTCTATAACCATCGACAAAAACTAAATATCTAAACATGAGAGGTTAGAAGTCATTTTAAGGTCTTGGTACATAGGTATGCATATAAATATCTCAGCAACTTACAAGAGAAATGTTGAAGTGGAATACATTTATGCAAAACGGATGCAGGACAGTCAAAATTAACGATTTTGGCTGCAACGCTGAACAAAGCTCAAAGCTCTGAGAGTTAGAAGCTTAAACCAATCTAGTGGTTTATGACTGAATCATAAAATGTTATTTTTCCTCTTTTGTCTGGACGGAGGAGGCCTTTTACAGATTGTTTCATAATACTGTGCAAAATGTGTTTTTAGACTGACATAAAAACTGTAAATCCATTAGATTACGTTCAGACACCAGAACACACACCTTAAGCCTATATTTTAAGACCTAAAGCACATTAAAAGGCCTTTTGTATTTGATAAAATACAAATGCAACACACATAATTGAGTGCAACAAATTTATTATCCAAGTATTGATACATTTTTATTTTAAAAAAGCCTTTGCAGTTATGCAGCCATCGTGCTTCACCTTCGGAAACCTTTGCTTCATTTGACAACCAGTGTAGAAGATTTTCAAGCTTGTTGCTCCCCTGAGATAAATTATGACTTAATCACCCTAAAGAAGAGGGGAATGGGGGTCATGAATGAGGTTCCAGGCGTGGAAGGACGGGGAGGATGAGGTTTCCAAATGAGGAGTCCTGAGTGATGAAGAAGCCCGATGAATGTGCGTGAGCATGCTGTAAAAACAGGTTGGAACGAGTGAGGTTCTGCTGACCATCACCAGGGAATGGTCACATTTATCAACCACAAATGTTCACGTATCATCCTGAGCCTCTCTGACCTGCAGGGCAGCTTTCTGCTGAGCAGCAATGTGATGCTGTTCTGCATGGTCTCGGAATTCCTTCAGGTTCGTCCTGGAGAGCGAGATGCTGCTGGATGGAGAACAAGCAAACCATTAACGTGAACTGGGCGTTTACTGGGAGCTACCTGTGTGGTCCCTCTTACCTGCCTGTGGACGGGTTCTGAATCAGCCGTTTCCTCTCTTTCTCCAACTCGGCCAAGATTGCCACCCGAGCCTTGTTTGGGAAGGCTGACAGGAGAAAAAAACCCTCATAAAACTGTAGAAATACGTTCCGTGTATATCTGAACAACAAATCATCCAATAACTGAACTTGAATGCAACATCATGACTACCTTGTCCTGGAGGATTAGCGGCCATCCGTCGCTGTTACAAAGATAAGGATCGAAATTTCAGCACAAAGGGGGATATGGAGGGGTTGGACTCAATTTACTCCCTTTGCCTAGCTAAGCCCTACTGGGGAATTTCGGATTACGACAAGTGTCCTTAAATGTCGAGTAAACGTAAGAGGGGATACAGCAAAGTCAAAATATCAATGGAAAGTTTAAGAAAAAGCCGTCAAAGTATCGAGTGACAGTGTCCGGAAGATGAACTGCACCATGAACCGGCAAGTAGATATAATAGAAACAAATTTGAGACCTGTCACTCTGCTCGTGTCTCCATCTGGCTTATTCCGAGGGTCCTGGCCTTTTTTAAAATGAAATTAAAAAGCGATTCTTGAACCAGACTTACTGTTGTTGTTTTGCTTGATATAAAACTATCAAACACTAGTAGTGATTTCTTGTTTTTATTTGATAATAATTGGTTCAAATCTAAGCGAGGAAAAATGGGAATGTAAACTTCATAAGCAATACATAAACACGTCTGTTGCTCATAGACGATCTTTGCACACCCATTTGTCCATTAGCTACACGATGCTTGTGTTTACTTCCGGGTTGGTGTAATTTTACTTCCGGTGTTGTGTGCCTGCTCTGTGGGAGTCAGCTGACAGTTGTGACTCGAGCTAACAGATGAAACATCGGTACCAAGGAAGCCGTGAACGGAGAATCCGCCTCCCTGTGACCACATTTAGCCGCGGAGGAGCAGACCGCCGTCGGCCGCCATTCCCAGCTGCGTCGTCCCGCCCGCTGCGTGATGAGTGTCGGCGTTCCGAAGGGCCTGGCCAGCTCCGGGCAGAAGCCCATCACCGAGATCACCCACCCGCTGTCCGCCGCCGAGGAGCCGCTCTCCATCTCCCTCAGCGCTGGGGGGGAGAAGGTACCGTCTTCTGGGGGTGTCGAGACCCAGCCGACACACGGAGGCAGGACCACAGCGAACTTTACTACTCGGAACCTTTAGACTGACAACAGATGTTAGTGACCCCAGAACGAGCAGACTGGCCTGAAAGAGGATCCACCTAAAGATGAGCTTCATTGTTCTAGAGCTGAGCCCAGCGAGCATTTAGCTGCACGTTAACACACATCTTAATGTGGATTTCAGAAACCACTGCATTTAAAAATAAATACATGCTTTCCTATTTACACTTGGACCTTTAAATCCAACATGTGCGTTGAGCTTAAACAGGAAAGGAGCAAAGCGATCAGATGACAAGTTAAAACACTTAATTATTCTATTATTATCGGTCAGAGAAGTTTGTTTTGCCCCAGTAAATCTGCACTGCCTGGTTTTCATAAACCCTCCACACCAGTTTACCCTGTATAAACCTGCTGAGTCAACAGAAATCTGAGAAATCAAGAAACTATTAGTTAAGGTTGGAAAGCAAACTCACTGAATGCTTCAATTAAGACTTTAAACGGTCTAAACATTCAGCTACTTGAATGGTCCCATGGATTTTTTCTCCCACAACACATAAAATATTTATTTCACTGTGACGTAATTACCAGCTGTGTGTGGGGGGGGGGGGGGGGGGGGGGGGGGGCAGGACTGATACCGCGTTATCTAAATATGTGTGTCAGGAAAAAGCGGCTCATGTTAAACATTAACTTTGACCTGGTTAACGAGGGTTGTGTTGCCGGGCGATGACATCATGGTGTGAAAACGTCACCTGGTTGCTGCATTTCTGCTGTTTCTGATCCGTGATGCTAAAGTGAGTTTATCATCCGGTTGGAGCTCGGTCATGTGGCGAGTTTAGGAGATCTTGAGCTGCTTTCGTGGCCATGGTAGAAATAAAGGGATTTTAATTAGTTTGTCCCTCTTGGATTCCCAGAGAAACAGAGTTGGTTTGTTTTTAGGAGGAGCAGAAAATTACAGATTTCTTGTCACATCTTTGGATTAAAACTGGGGAAATGCTTTTATCGTCTTCGTGCTGCAGTTCTAAAATCCTGAGTATTGTCAGGTGATTTGGGAGTTTTGTGCTGCCGCAGCTCAACGGCGTTGGCGACAACAACGGCTTCATTGACGGGACAAACGGCAGCGTCGGCGTCTCACCGCTCTCCTCTCCGTCCACAGGAAGCCTGGCTGGCCAATGGTACGCCAGGTGAGATGTCAAGCCCCGCCTCCACATCCTCGCTCTTCAACAGGCTGCAGCTGGACGACGACCTGGAAGATGGGCGGGACCCATTCGCCATCACGGACACGCGTGACCTGTTCGTCACGGTCGATGACCCCAAGAAGCACGTGTCCACCATGGAGACGTACATCACCTACAGAGTCTCCACAAAGGTCTGCTTCTGTCTGGGTGGGCGGAGCTTTAACCTGATTAATGTCAGAGGTGTTGCTGGAGAAGAGGAGCGGGGATTCAGAGCGGAATCCTGATGATCCAAACTGATCCCGGCACATTTAGGCCTCGTGTGTGTGGATTAGCACTTTGTTGCTACTAGTTTAAGGAGGAAACGTTTACAGACTAGTTTCTTGTCATTTTATCTCCGGCCACGAATCATTTGAAGGTGTTTTTCCTGCAGACGACGCGGATCGAGTTTGACCTGCCTCAGTACAGCATCCGGCGGCGCTACCAGGACTTCGACTGGCTGAGGATCAAGTTGGAGGACAGCCAGCCGACCCATCTCGTTCCTGTAGGCCACGTCGTCCACAAGAGAACGGTTTCCCTGTCCCGACGCCCTCATCCACGTTCTTCCTCCCCCCTGTCTGCAGCCGCTGCCGGAGAAGTTCGTGATGAAGGGTGTGGTGGACCGGTTTTCCGAGGACTTTGTAGAGACGAGGATGAAAGCTCTGGACAAGTTTCTGAAGCGGGTCGCTGACCACCCGGTCCTCTCCTTTAACCCTCACCTCAACGCTTTCCTCACTGCCAAGGTAGGATGGGAGCAGGTCGGAAACATCTACGCGTGCTTTTGTTCCGACAGTCCTGGGTCGGTGTTTTCAGGACCTGAACAAACGTCAGGGTTTGGCCCTGCTGACCAAAGTGGGCGAGTCTGTCAAACACGTGGCGGGAGGATACAAGCTACGAGCACGGCCCGCCGAGTTCAGCGCCATGGGGGAATACCTGGAGACCTTCAGCCAGAAACTGGGGAACATTGACCGCATTGCCCAGAGGATCCTGAAGGAGCAGTCAGGTACCCGACCCCCAGCTCAGCCACGGAGCCTTCGGGCCTGCAGGGGCGAGAACTGGGCTCACGATACTTGTTGATAGGGTTAGAGAGAGAGTTTTAATGGAGAACATGTTCAGGGATTAAGCCCCACCTCTTTTTGCCCTTTGACCACCTCCAGAGTACCTGACAGAGCTGCGGGAGTACGGCACCGTTTACGCCAGCTGGGCCGAGTGCGAGGAGGAGCTGCAGCGCCCCCTGGAGGGCACGGCGGGCTGCGTCGCGACGTGCTGTCGCGCGCTGGAGGACCAGAGCGAGAGCATGAATCAGGACTTCCTGCCCGTTCTCCGAGAGTACGTCCTCTACATCGAGTCCATGAAGGTGAGCTCTGAAGAAGCTTAGCGCACGCTTTCACCCGTGACCCAGAACACGGGACGTGTGCGTGTGTCGTGACCCGGCCGTGAGTCCGTGAACCTCACGGAAAACTGTGCCTGCAGAACGTCCTGAGGAAGCGAGATCAGACCCAGGCGGAGTACGAGGGCCGACTGGAAGCAGCGGTGCTGCGCAGACAGGAAGAAAGAACGCCGGTGAGGCCAAAACGGGTTCACACCGTTTTAACGTACTTCTCATACGGGAGAACATTTATTGGCAGAAGCCACTTTATCATCTTAGGTTTGAGGTGTTTTTCAGGTCCCTAACTTCAGCACGTGTGTGTTGGACCCCTGTGGTCACATGTTACGGCCCCTGAGAGTAGCCAGACCTGTAGTTACCCGTGTTTAGCTGTAGTTACCCGTGTTTAGCTGTAGTTACCTGTTTTTAGCTGTAGTTACCCGTGTTTAGCTGTAGTTACCCGTGTTTAGCTGTAGTTACCCGTGTTTAGCGGTAGTTACCCGTGTTTAGCTGTAGTTATCCGTGTTTAGCTGTAGTTACCCGTGTTTAGCGGTAGTTACCCGTGTTTAGCTGTAGTTACCCGTGTTTAGCGGTAGTTACCCGTGTTTAGCTGTAGTTACCCGTGTTTAGCTGTAGTTACCCGTGTTTAGCGGTAGTTACCCGTGTTTAGCGGTAGTTTCCTGTGTGTTGCCATAGATACCGGCAGAGGTAGAGAAATGCCAAGACAAAGTGGAATGTTTCAACGCTGACCTGAAGGCTGACTGGGAGCGCTGGCAGAGCAACAAGAGGCACGACTTTAAGCAGCTTCTGACGGGCATGGCCGACAAAAACGTCAGCTACTACGAAAAGGTACGAAAAGGAACGCTACCGCTGAATGCTACCGCCGAATGTGCGAGGATCCATTAAAGTAACAGCTAGACACTGGGCCAGTTAACACCTATCTGATGGAACGGCTAAGTTCCTCTGCACCTCACTAAATGCCAGCGGGGCTTCGGCGGCGGCGAGCGAGTTGGGGTCGAGAGCAGCTCAACTTTATGCTAACGAGCAGCGTGGCGACAACCAAATGGGCCGATCTGGAGCCCCACAGTGGAAAATGGAGGACAAATTAATGCTCGCTGTCTCTGTTTTCTCATTCTATCATTTATCATCTTTCTCATTCGTCATATATTAAGACAGGAAAACGGATATAATGCATGGAAGAGAGGATCAGGGTAACTGACCATTACCCACTGGGGTAACTGACCATTACCCACTGGGGTAACTGACCATTACCCACTGGGGTAACTGACCATTACCCACTGGGGTAACTGACCATTGCCCACTGGGGTAACTGACCATTACCCACTGGGGTAACTGACCATTACCCACTGGGGTAACTGACCATTACCCACTGGGGTAACTGACCATTGCCCACTGGGGTAACTGCTTAAATAGGGACCTGTGCCATTTCTTTGCTGTCTACAGTGCCAGGCTGCGTGGGAGTCCCTCATAACTCTGCTGCAGGACAGACAGACCGAGGACAAGTCGAATGAGACGAACTGAAGCAGCTAATTGTCCACCACACTCCGCCCGCTCCTCTACACAACACGCCATGTCACGCCAAGGACGAGGACGGACGGGGCCGACCTGCTGGGGTCCACCCCGGTCTCCTGTGAGGCACGTACGGGGACGAGTCGTCTCCAGTGCGGATTTGACCCGTGAAGAAGGTAACAAATGGTGCATTTGAGGACAGCGGAGAAAGGAGAGACTGTACAGATTTTTTTACTTTTTATACTTCGTGTTTCCGGTTAACATTCAGACCTGATTGTATAATTTAACTGCAATTTCAGAGACTTCTGGCTTTGTCTGTGGTCACATTTAGGATGACTAGAAATGAGCTGGAAAAAAGAATCCAATGAACATTTAAAGTAAATGTATTCACATTTCTCAGGATCAGAGATCAGATGGGGACAGATTCATCTCTCCAGTCCTCCCAAATGTGCTACAATATAGAATTCTGCTTCTTTTTTAAACTCAGAATTTGGAGTTATGAGACTTTATTTGAGTGGGGTTTTTTTTCTTTATCCCAACGGACCACTTTCAAACTAAAATAAGTAAATTTGGCCAAAGATGGAATTAGAATGTTTTTTTTTAAAATCACTTAGAACTAATATGCCTTCAGATCAACGCTATGTAACAAACCCTGGATTCTGAGGTCAAATGTCCCCAGTTTAGAATAACTAGGTATTTAATATTTGTTTTGACATTCTACTGGAATTAATCAAGCAAACTTGCTGCAAGTATTGGAGGAACTGGAGGAAAACCAACGGAATAATCTGCCCCCCTCACAACACCCCCAGGTTGGAGCACCTCTCAGGTGATTAGAAATGCCCAAACATCCCAGAAACAACTGATTAGAACACCTGAAGTACTCTTTACCTGCTTTTTCTTGGTCCGTGTTGTAGTTGAGCCCCATCAGGGAATTATTTGGATTTGTGGCTTGTTTTCTTCTTCTATGTTTACTTGTCGAGCCCCAGCACAGAGCTATGAATCAACAGCGCCCCCGGGTGGACGGTCGGGTGAACTGCAGCAAGTTTAAGACAACCAGCTCTTTGGGACTTTGACCATTTGTTTTTAACAGGAGTGGTTCGGCAGGTGGCTCTGGTCCTTAGATTACAGTGATGTAGGGAGCTTTTGTGGAATTTGTGCACTGAAAAGGGAAAAAAAATCCTCAGAAGCTACATTTGGAGTGACCCTTTATCGCTCGTTACAACAGTGAGGCAGTCTGGTTTCGATACAACCACTTCCGCAGCGTTTCCTCTTTATTTTCAGTTCGATGCCCTAAACAACACCCATTGTGCAAGTAATCAGTGTGTAACCTCCACGGCTGCTGCATTATTTCCCCACTGACTGATTCTAAAAAGTCCTAAATGTCACTATTAATTCCACTCTGCAGACTGTAGCAACTTCCTGGGTTGTTTCAGCCGCATCAGCGCTCAGAATTGTGTTTACAAAGGCCGAGCTGAACACCAGTTTCCCTCCCGGTTCAATAATGGGCCTTTCCTTCAAACCAAGGCGGTGACTGTTGTTATTGTTCTCTGCGTTAGGACCAGGAACAGGAAGCCTTTTGGTACCAAGTTCTCTATTTGTTTTTTTTCGCGTTTTCAGCATTAAAAGCTCAAATTTATAACTTTCTGCTTCCTTCCTAACTGCAGCATGTGGCTCTGCTCGTTATCAGTCATCTTTCATGAATCAACTTGGATTCTCAGGACTTTGGGGTCCGAAAATGTTGTCGAATATAAATTAAACCCCGTGAGATTAAAAATACACAAAACCAAAGGGAAACGTTTCCTCTCAATGAAGCTAAAACACGAGTTTGTTCCTGAAGAAATTGAAAATTCAGAGATTTCATTTTTTCTTGAATGAGGCCAAATGAATTCAGAGCGTTTGGAAATGGAATTTCCTGGATTTCCCTCAGAAACGTGAACGCTTTGAGCAGCAGCGGGCGTTCGCTGTGGCCAAAGTCGATCTGAAGGGATCCACAGCGGATCCCCAGCGGATCCACAGCGCGTTTAATGATCTCCGTTTACAGCCAAGTCTATTTTTCTACGATGTGTTCAACCTTTTGAAGATGAAGGAAATTTGGAGTCTTTATTTTGTCTTTTTTTCCCCGATTTTCCCATTTCAAAGCCAGCGTGGGTCCGATTCGTCCTCGCCAACACAGATTGTACCTGCTGACTTGTTTTTGCACTAGATACGAAGCTCCGCCCCCTCGCAGGAAGCCAACACGGCTGGTCGATGAGCGGTCCCGTCGCGTCATCGGGCTTCCGTCACGGGCGGATCAGGAAATGCCGAGACTGAAGCCACGTGGGGACCAAACAAACTGGTTTCTCCCATTTTACAGCCAAATGTGACATTTGTTGGTCTCCATCCGCTTCAGGTCTGAACAGCAGCTAAATGCTAACGTGCTTCTGCCCCCCCCTCCCCCCCGGAGTGTGTGTTTACGTTCAGGTTGAATTGTAACTTTGGAAGAACTAATTATAAATAAGCTTGTAAATGGATGTGCTGATTTCATTAATGTTTACCTCATTTTTTTCTCGAGTATATTGGACCAATAATAAAATAATGCATTCAAACATTTTTGCTCTCAGATGATTTTCTTTTAATTTTTTTTAAATAAATGTTAGCACAACATAAAAAAATATCTATTTTGGTTGTTTTTCAGATTATTTAAATGTACAAACAAATCTAGACATGCATAATATACAGATGTATAAACTTGTATAAAAAATATAAAATATAAAAGTGCATTATTAAATCAAAGCTTAGTGGATGTCCATGAGATTTATGTCCCAGTAACGACCATAAAGCAGAATTCTCAGGACACACAGATTTATAGCTCTTATAATATGTAATGCCTCTAAAACGTTTATCTCTATCAGAGCTGCAGATAAATAAAGGCCAAGCTAAGTACGTTACAGTGGTGAATGCCACCTGCTCCATAGCTTTAGAAGCACAGAAATCCAGAAATCCCTGACTGGCTTCAGTTGGTTGGTCCCAAAGAGGAAGTGAGATTAGAAGCAGCCGTTTTAGTTCCTTACTTGGCTACTCACTTCCTGCCTGTGCCATTCTCCCCTCAACTCGCTGCTGCTGAGGTTTTCCTCAGGTCGGCTCCTGCTGCCGTGCCTCTCTGGCAGCCTCCAGCCGACGACGCTGTGACAGAGACGTCGTTTCATCATCGCATCACTGCTATAACACGATAGTGAGCTAATGATACAGTAAAGCTTCAAGCTTAGGCAGCTGGAAGCGTCTTGAAACACCAAACTTGCTGCTTAACTAAAGCGGATGAACTGATACGAGCACCAACCTGATGGGTACCATCGCCAGCACCGTTACGATACTTGACAGCATGAAGACGAGGCCCGGGAACCCGTCCAGGGTCCCTTGGTAGATCTTGGTGAAGACAGGGATGTAGATCAGGCCCACAAATTTCAGAGACAGCTGCAGGCCGGTGAGAGTCATGCCTGGTGGCCCGCAAGAGAAGGAAAACCAGTTAAGCAACTCCACACTCATCAACATGGCTTCCTTTTTCCGTGACTGTGTGTGTGTGACACTGTTTGTTCATAGCATTGATTTCTCAAACTGACGAAATGCTACAAGAGAAACGTGAAAAGCAAATGAATAACTGCATCTGTAATCAGTGACTAGTGCTTAAACCTGTTGGACTGCTGGATCCAGGTCACACCCGCCCTGGATCCAGGACACACCGGCCCTGGATCCAGGACACACCGGCCCTGGATCCAAGTCACACCGGCCCTGGATCCAGGTCACACCGGCCCTGGATCCAGGACACACCGGCCCTGGATCCAGGTCACACCGGCCCTGGATCCAGGACACACCGGCCCTGCTCTGGTGGAGTAAAACCTCCAGATTGGGCTTCATGAGTCAACACCTTGCTCATTTCCACTCAGCAAACCTGCTTTGATAACAGATTCCAGTTCTGGGAACTCTCTTCTGTGTGTGTGTGTGTGTGTGTGTGTGTGTGTGTGTGTGTCCCTGCCAACACACAGAACTCACCACATGATGAGGCTGGAACCTGTTTGGACAGCAGGGATCTGATTGTCGGCATTGGGATGAGAGCAAAGAGGGTGAGGGAGCGAGCTGCATGAAGAGAAGAAGGGGGTTGTGTGAGTTCACTCCACACCTCTACTGCACGTGAGTGTGTGTGTGTGTGTGTGTGTGTGTGTGTGTGTGTGTGTTGAACAGCTCCAGAGCTCTTTACTTCCTGGAGTCAGGGACTACAGATGAACTCTGTCCCTGTCCGACCCAGGGCAGACTGACTCACGCAGCATTACGCCAATTTCAAACTTCCTGAAATCGACGGCGGATCGACCGTACCGAGGTAGAATGTTGTCGTGCTCCTCACAAAGGCCATGAAGAAAATCCCAGAGGCGAACGATATCATGCCGATCAGGACGAGCGTCACGTCGTTCATGCAGCGCCGAAACAGAAGCAGGCCGAGGAAACTGGTGATGAAAATGGCGCAGCCTGCCGCGTTTCCGTAACCCACCTGCAGGGGGAGCAGCGGCTCAAACAACGATGCACATTTTGGAGTCAGAAACCGGTCGGGAAAATGGCGTCACCTGGGCGGCGGTCCAGCTGAGAGGCTCTTTGACCACGAACACGCCCAGTATCTCCACGGCGCCGCCCACGGCAAAATCGTAGGACATGGCGGCCAGCAGCAGCAGCAGCACGTTCGCCTTGTTTATCCTGGCAGGAGCCTCATCAGGGCTGGAGGGGGAGAGGAGGCTCCGCCCCTCCTCCGGCTGGGAGACAGGTGAGCGAACGCTGACCTTCAGCAGGACGACGGCCTGGAGGAGGCTGAGCGTGTGCAGCACGATGCTGGCGGTCAGCAGCAGGGTCCCGTTTCCCAGACTGGAGCCCAGCAGCAGGTACAGGTGACCCGACACCAGGCTGCCCACCAGGCCCGCCAAGCCGTACAGCAGCTCCACCCTCATGATCACCTGCACGGGCCACAGACGCATCACAAAGTCCCAGCGTTAAACATCGTGAGCCGTCCCAGACGTGCTGTGACGCACGTGTCATATTCATAACATCTGATTCACCCCCGCACCTCATCCCATACCGGGACCGGCACCGACCTTGGAGCGCTCCTCCGTCGTGGTGCTGACCGACAACAGTGTCATCACGCCGGTCCAAAAGGCGCAGTACCCCCCGCTCAGCTCGAAGACCACCACGATGCCGAACATCACCTCCGGAGGCAGATGGAACAGGACCACCAGCAGCAGGCTGACCCTGGCCACCAGGTACCCGCTCAGGGACACCACGATGGGCGCCTTCCTCCGGCCGCGGTCCCCCAACCGGGCCAGGAGCAGAGCAGGCAGGATGGGGATCAGCGTGACGATGAGGTTGTAAATCATGTAGAAGTTGGACATGGCTTTCTGCTGGCTGTCCTCCCGGGAGAGACCTGGGTAGCTGGAGTTGGCGTAGTGGTCCTTGACCACCATCAGCAAGGCGGTGTCGAAGAAGGTGCTGCTGAGCTGCTGCAGGATGACGGTGGGCTCCACCCGGTGCAGCAGGGTCAGGGCTGCTTGGCCCAGCCGGGACAGCAGCATAACTGAGCCTCGAAGCTGTGATTGTCGCTCACCTCAGCAGCTGCTGGACTTCTGCTCTGGTTCCTTCTTTCGCCTCAACTGCTCATCTTTTAAAAACAGCCCTTAAATCCGCCCTCTCTGCCCTCTTCCTGTTTCCCGCATGCAGCCAATAACGACTTTAAATGCCAAAGCTGCGGGAAACCGTCCCGACAAACCGGTTCATTTTTTTTAAATGACCGTTTCACTTCTGTCGGAGCAGGCTGCAAAACACCAAGAGAAATGACTAAACACCAGCCTTTATCGTTCCGGGTAAACGCCAACACCTTGGGACGGAAACCACGGCTTAGTGCAGGTAGTTTGACAAAAAGCTGTAACTTACCCCGGCTCAAACAAGATTGTTGTTGAGCCATCAAGACGAGTCAGTCCAACGCTTAATAAACGGACCATTCAAAGTTCGAAGCGATGTTTCTCATAAACGAGCGAGCGTCCGACCGCAATACCACCAATGACCACTAGATGGCGGCAGACACTAGCTTTGCAAAACGTGTTCTGATAAAACTGCATGTATGTTTCCTTTAGAAGCCTTCTTAATTTAAAATTCACATCACAAAGTAGAGAAAAGAAACAAAATTCAGTTTAACAAGTTACTCTATTTTAATGAGGAATTCGCTCCATTTTAATGAGGAAGCTGCTACGTAACAACATGGCGGCCATTTTGGCGCACAATTCAACTGCGATATTGAACTTTACTCGCATAGAAAGTCTGTTATGTGTATGAATAAGGAAGGAATATTCTTGTGTTTTATATTCACTTTAGTAATTGGATACTTACTTATGTTAGGCGGCTCCGTGGAACAACAAACGATGCTGTTTTGATGGCCATGGTCGCGGTGCATTGTGGGGCACGTAGTTCAAGCACATTTCTCAAAGGTAAGACAGCGTGAGCATCATGCGAAGCATAGTTTAAGAAAACGCACACACACATGAATTTATGTTTTTGTTTTAATGAGAAAATATTCATAATGTGTATAATGGGATATAACTTGAAGCCTTACATTTGCTATAAAATAGAGCGTAGTATGAGCAGTAAGTGGTTAACATAGGAACAAACGTTATACTTTAGAATAACAATGTTTTATCACACGCTCAGGCTGAAGCCACTGTGGGCAAAAAACCTCCCAGAACAAAAACATGCTAACAGCGTTTAAAATATTAAATAAATCCTCTCTGCACCATGAATTCAAACAACAAAAGCATGATATTATTCACACAAATCACACAACTGTGTCTTTTGTGAATTATATCAGTTTGATGCATTTTATTGTATTTAAAGTGGACCGTAATTACACTAACGGGATGCATGTTGATGCAATAACAATCCTTTAAACATGGAAATCAAAGGGGGGAAATACACCTTATTATGGAGAATATAGAACCTCTTAGGGCCAGGTGTAAAATAAATTAGATTTTTAGAGTTAAAAAAAAAATTGTACTTATAATAATAAACATTTATAGAATTTAGAGAAAAATGTTCTCAGAAATCTATGGAAGTCTGGATTTGAAGTCAAAAAGGCAGGAAGTAAATCTTTTTTAAATTATGGCCTCTTTTACATAAAAATACCAGCTAAACAAGCGCTCAGTTTAAATTCTCTAGATGTAGGGGCAAAAGCGAGCCGACGGCCTCAGTTCTTTTTCATTTTTCACGTTTTGAGTCATGTGGCACACTTGCACTCCAAAAATCAACCCTGAAAAGGAAAAATAGACTAGATGTTTCTTATACAGCCATTCTGGGGTAGGTGGGGGGTGGGGGTGGGGGGGTTGCAGTAGTTGGTTCCCCAAGTTCAGGTTCAGCTTTGTGAAGTTGAATAAATTAGCCAGAGAAGGACACTTGAACAGGCCATGCTAACAGATGTCATCAAAGCTGGGACCCTTGGTTTGCTGAGAACATGATCTGGCACCGCCCCTCCCCAAAATAATCTCCAAGGCTTGAAAAACAAGTTGAGAAGTAAAATAGCGCCGATAACGTTTCAGTATAAGTGGTTTAAAAATGCTAGAAAACACTGTTTCTCAATCCAAGTTTCTACTCTGAGTTCTAATATACAGACAGTCCTGTCGGCATCCAACCAGTCATCCTATAACCTGAAGATCAGCACCGGGCCACAGACGCCCGAGGTCACTTGGCCTTCATTTAAGGTCAAAGCTCATCAAATATTCAATAAAAAAGCCAAGTCATGAATTCCTCACCAAAGAAGTCACAAACCTCCCACCGATAGTATTTTTTGTGTGCTTTTTAAACTCAGGAACGGTTTTATACACTCAATAATGCTGTAAAAAGGCTCAATAGTTTCTTCTGACTAATAATTAATAACACTGTGTTTTGGTGTAATAATAAAGTCCTCTTCTCATCTAGTAAGGTTTAGCAAATACTGCTTTCTAAACATACATAGTCACATATCCAATACACAACCTAGCTCAGTATAATACAGAAAACGACTGCTTACATCAGGAAAGAACAAGTCAGCGAAGCAACAGCCTGCAAAGGTAAAATATCTGCCTTAAAATCCCAGACCCAGCCCTTACATGAATACACGCACCAACGATGCAAATGTGCCGAGCGTCCCTGTGAACCCACCTTAAGCAGCTGAGGGACGCTGCTCCCAGAATTCCTATCGAGCGCTGACCGGAACGGCGGCCAATAATTAGAGGGGAAGCCTATTCTGGAAGGGCAGACGCCCCCTGCTGCTACACAACCACGACTGGTCCAGCAGGAACCATCAAAAGCAGCTGGGAATCAGGGCACAGCCACTCCGCACACATTTTTGTCAGTATTTTTCCTGTTGCTAGTTGAAAAACATATGTGGGATTATTACTAAGCACCGTCCACCATCATCATCCTCATCATCAGAGCCGCAGGAAGTGGGTCAAATCCAGCCTCAGCCCGGATCCGATATTCCCGTTTTCCATCCCATTCAGTCTTTTTCTCTCCAAACTCAACTGAACACTTCAAATGTCTCTCACATACTCTCGACACGCTGCTGCGCTTCCATTCTGTCAGTCATGTGATCATCAGAATATTATAAGTGAAATAAATACTGTTTCCTTTCCCTCTGCTTCCTCCTTCCCCACTCCCTTTATTCCTCTTCCTCCTCTTCCTCCTCCTCCTCCTCTTCCTCCTCCTCCTCTCCCTCCTCGTTGGCGTAGATGCCAGCCTCCCACTTGCGCGCCATGTCGCTCTTCCTCCTGGTCACACGTGTGGCCTCCAGAACCTGTGGATCAGAGAGCACCTCAGTTGGGCTGGTTGGGTCAAAGTGACGGTGAGACGGCCATGCGTGCCCCCCAGATCAAAGGAAGGCCGAACACCACATCAAAGTGACTCAACTTGACATGCAGTGTGAAGGAACTGGTGACTAAACCACCAGAACTAAGAGAGAGAGACGACAATATTCACACAATCTTAAGCAAAATTTCAAAAACAACAGATGTGTTTTATAAATTAGGTTACACACACACACACACACACACACACACACACACAACACACACACACACACACACACCCACACACGTATCGTAGAATGAGCCAACAGCATTAGCACGCGGAAGAAACGCCTTGTGTTTGTAATGACTAATAACTCTACATTTCCCTGTAAAAATTACTGATTTGAGTTTGGAGTGTCATGAGTCAAGCCCCGAAGACTTTACAGTAATGTGGACGTTAGAAATCAATACTCATTGACCGTTATTGTCTTCCCCAGATTCTGTGCTGGGAAAGAAACCACATTTATGAGAAGGGAAATTTGTAAATGATAGTGAAACAAATGTGAATTTGATCGTCATTGTTTTCATGAGGTTGATCGGAATACTGCGAAATGCTGCCCCCTGGTGTCCGGAGCGGATAACTGCTATTTAAACCTTGTACTTTTAATGAAACATTCTGGCAAAAATGTACGAATGTACTGACGTTTTCTGGATCACAAGCTGCTTGTGTTATGATCATGGTTGGGAAGCCCCCGTCAAGAAGCCAGATTTAACCGTGATCAACACCTCCATCGTCTTTGTTGACCTAAAATTGGATTGTGATCCAGAATGGAAGTGTGATGATTTCAATGTGTTCCGCAGGGTGAGGGGCACCACAAAAATGACATCACAATCACAGACAAGCACATGCAGCACCAACACCACAAAGCAGACAGCAGTGAGACCACGAGCAGACCTGGGTCCAGAGATTCCACCCTCATCCAATTAAAAAGAAAATAACACACCCCCATTTTCACCCCAGAGAGGCAAAATAATGAGGGAATATTGGAGGAAGGCACTAATTCTGTGATTCAAAAACAACAGGAAACATCCAGTCACATGTCTAGAACGTGTAACTGAGAAGAGGGCTGTATTACTCTCTGCTCTGGGGTGACCCAGGTCTGGTGGGAGAAAGGTGAACAGGTACCTGGGTGGTTACCTCGTTAGCCAGCAACAAACGGGCATACTGAATGATCAGCAGGAGAAAAGCAACAGTACAGAGTCAACATTTGATGTTGTCAGCAAGAAACAACAGAAACAGGCGTCCTGCATCATAACAAAGCCAAAATAAAGTATCATTACGTGTTATCCATGACCGGGGATAAGTGAAAGAGATTACACGGAGATTTGAAGCTCCATTTCTGTATTTCCTTCTGTGAAATTCTACTGCTTTTGCAAAAGGGGACTTTTATGTGACACATCTGAACGCATCAGGGGAGAAATCCCCAGATCTCTCAGCAACACCTCAGTTTCATTTCCTCGTCCAGGCTGGGAAATCCCCTCGTTTTTGACCCGGGCCACGATGACATCAGCAAACTCTGGAGAAGGGCAGCGGTCGGAGTGAAACTGGGACCACCTTTCTGCCACTTTCACTATTCCATTAACATCTGAGCAAACGTCTCCAATTCCTCCCCCAAATCTGACAGAGTTTCCTCAACACGCTCTTTACTTACGCTGCTGTCTTCCATTTTGTCCCTCTTCTTCACCTTGTGCACCTCGTAGTCCTCCATCAGCGTCTGCATGAAGTTTTTGGGGCGTGATCCGGTGGAGTCCTCGCTGCCGGCGTCAGAGAGCGCCCCCTCCGAGGGGGAGGGGGAGACGGGAGGCACGGGTCGCACTTTCTCAATCTTCCCTGCCCATCACACACAAGCACGAGGACCGAAAATAAGCCGCAGACACAGAAAGGAAAACACCCTAAAGCCATTTGAGGGTGATCCAGACTAACCTGGAGCGGTCAGCGTGAGCCGAGCAGGTAGGCTGTTGCTCTTCATCTTATCTGCGGGACATATCGTGGTCGGTCTGGTGCCCGTCCTCACGTGACCCTGAGCGCCGCTGAAAGCATTGCCTGGACGGACCACGGCGGAGGGCAGCTCCTTCCTCTGTTTCTTCAGCTCCTCCTCGCGCTGCTGAGCCGCTCGGATCTCCTCCTCGATCATCGACAACGTCCGCTGTTTCTTCGAGCGCAGGCGGAAGGGGCCGCTGGCGGGCTCCGCCTCGGGGGCTCGCGGCGCCGATGCCGTGCTCCTCAGCTCGGCCGCTTCGGAATACTTGCTGAAGTAGCTGAACTCGGGTTTCTCTGGACTTGGTGGCGAAGGAGGACGGTAGACTGGAGCTGGCCGGGGCACTGGGGCCGACGCCACAGCAGCCGGAGCCGGAGCCGGAGCCGGAGCGGAGGAGGCCAGCGCTCTGGCGTAGGAGGACTGGATCTTGATCCTCGGGCCTCCGTTTTTAGACCTCTGCGGTGGTGAGATGGGCTGAGGAGAAGGGGAGCGAGGACGGGGTGTTTCCACTGGACCTGAAGTCTCCTCTGGGGTAACAATTCTGACCTCCGGTCGTCTCTCCGGCTGCGGGGACAGACTGGAGGGGGCAGGACTGGAGGGGGCAGGACTGGAGGCCAGACTGGGAGCTCCAGCAGAACACACAGGGGAGGAGGAGACGGGCGCTGGGCGGCTTGGTGAAGCTGCGGACGGGGAAACCGGGCTCCTCAGCTGGGAGGGGGGCGTCTCAGCTGGCTGCCACTTGTCTTCACTGTGGGCTGCCAGGGCCGTTTGGATGGCATTTTGCACCAGTATCCCAGCATGGTACTCCAGCTCATCTTCTGTTGGGCTGCCATTAGTCTGCCCGTTGATGGGTGTGGTGGGCTGGGGGGTCGGTGGGGAGACCGGGGTCAGCGGCAGTGAAGCGCCGCTGTCAGAAACGCTATCTAGGCTAAAGACCGTGGTGTCCTGGGAACGGACAGACAGCTCGTCCAGTCCCGAGTCGGACTCCTCCAGGTGAAACGACGGATGAAAGTGGCTCTTCCTGTCGTCCTCCTCGCTCAGGATGGTCATGACAGCACGGGCGCAGGTAAATTCTCCCGCCAGACCTTTATCGGTCCAGGTGACGTGGCCCTCCCCGGTGTCCTCGCCGTCACCACCCACCCTGCTCTTTGAAAAGGGTTTGGCAGAATATATCTGAGGAGGCACATCCCTCTTGGTCGCCTCCCCCTGCAGAAACTGCTTCCTGGCGGAGGAGAAGTCGATCTGCTCCTCCACGACGTCCTCCTTCCTGATCAGCTCTGGGTCAAAGGTAACGACCGTGGGATGGCCGGACACCTGTGGCTGCACACCAGGGAGAGATGGGATGGAAGAGAGATAAATGTCAGAAAGAGAGCACAGGGCAGCCCGAGTGGGAGGTGAGGTTGTCCTCACCTGTCCATACGCATAAACATGAGTCTGCTTCTGCTGTTTCCTCTCCTGGTATTTCTTGAGAGATTCCAACTGATCTGCGTCCAGCTGTTCCTCCAGCGGAACCTAGAACGACCCAGAGAACATCTCTGTAGGCTTTATGAGGAAAGGCTGAGATGAGAGAACAGGTCTGACGCTGCCGTACCTCCTGGGGAGGGTTCCACCAGCGGTGGGCGATCCCTGGGTTCCTCTTTACTGCCTGCTCCTTGATCAACTCCTGGCGCTCACGTTCCAGCTCCTGCACCTAAAGGGAGGAGCAAAGAGAAGGTTATTTTTGTCTGATGGCCTCTTGGCTTTGACCAAACAGACGTGTACCTCCTCTGTGGGCCGCCTCCTCGTCACCCGGACCTGCTGCTCATCTCCAGGAGTGAACAGTTTTGCTGGTCTTCTCTCCTCCTGAAACGCTCTCAGCTCAAATTTTGCTCCAGCGGAGTCTTCGCGTGGCGCGTGTCCGTTGGACCTCCTGGTGGGCTCCTCCTGGGTGAGCAGCGTGGTCTGCCGCTGCCCCTCAACAACCACTGCTGGGTGTTGGTTGACGGGAGAGGAGGCCGACACGCAGACGGACGGAGCGTTTCCATCGATGCAGATCGCTCTGCCGTGATCCGACAGAGACGAACTCCCATTGATTGGAGTTCCTGCGGCGGCATCTAAAACCTGGTCCAGGTAACAGATCTCCTGTGGACCAATGATTTGTTGATGTCCAGGTAGAAATCGTCACAACACCACAGCTTTGTGTGTATAAGCATACCTGCACCACGACCCCGTCTGGAGTGTCCCGCATCCCACCTGCAACATGCTGCCGGTTACTGGGGCTGCTCAGGCAGCCGTGCTGGATCTGCTGGTTCCCTAGCTCCATGACTTCCTGGAACGTGACGCTCTTCAGGGTTCGGTCTCGTGGAACGGTGTCACTGACATCTTCATTTGGCTGCCAACAGTTCTGAAAAGGCAAAAAAAAGGTAGAATCAGAAATGCTGCTGGCAGAAATAGTAAAAATGAAGAAATTCGATCTTATTTTTACAACGAGGATGAAGAAACCGTCGTTCCTGCGCCTAAAACCTGCACTGCAGTCGAGTTAATCCTCTGCAGCAGAGGGTTGTTCCAAACTGCTCCACAAGAGGGAGCCAACGGCCAGGAATTCATACGTCATCAACAATTTTAAGGACGAATAAATAAGGGGAATATTTGAGATATTCAAGGTTTCTGAAACGACAGCATCGACGGCTGATGTCTGCTGACTATTTTCACCTCTTTACTTTACATTAAAAGCGGACACATTTAAAACACATTTAATATAAAATCTTTGGTACGGCTTGATCTGGTATTGGCTTCTTTGTCCTAAATATACAGTAGATCCACCACAGTGAAGCCCAAAGATTCGAGGCAGGTGTTTGTGTGTAAATGTGGAAACATTCCTTCTGGAATCTTGCTGTTTGTCTTTTCTTTTCTTTTCTTTTCTTTTCTTCCAACTGTCTTGCTCAAAGCCACAATGATGGGAGGAAACTAAATAAAAAGTAATAAAAGGGCACGTTCCCCGTTTTAAGAGTGGAAGCCAGACTTTGGTTGGTCCTGAAAGTCACCTGTTAAAGGACACATGTTGACACAGGACTCGTACCTGTGGGCTCCGGTTTTGTGACCCATCCATCCAACACATTCCAGACTGGGGCTTTTGTCAGAAGCTGCATTTACACACTTGTCTTTATGGACCGTTCTGGTTCCGCAGATAAAAACACTCGATTGTTTTTTTTGTTTTACAGCCACAGACCAGTTTGAGGTTGGTATTTATTTCCATGAGGGAAATGTTGACTGAGCGCTGCCATTTAATGGGGAGCCCTGAAATCAACTGAAACACTGTTGGCTTAAAAGAATAACAAGGAAAGTCCTGGTTTCCTACCCCAGGAGAGCCTGAACGCATCACTCAGCTGCCACTAGATTATCAGCAGGGGGGATTTTCAGCAGAAATCAGGGCAGGCTCAAGGAAAATGATGCCAATTAAGCCTGGAAACAGTCCTACAGTTCCCTCTGCCCTTGCATGGGGTTCTGCTTGGTTTCCTGTCTATCTGGGAATTAAGAAACTGTGGGGGAACTGGGAATTTCCTGCCTGTCAGTGAATTCACATGGTGGATTAAAAAACAACCCCCCCAACAGCCTTCCTTCCCCCCCTCCGTCCCCTCCTCCTCCTCCTCCTCCTCGCTCCTGGTTTCCTCTCAGGGCGTCCGACCAGCTGACTCCATCACATGCAAATTCCACCTCAAAAGTGTGAGAACATTTTCAAGGATTATGAAAAGAAAAATCAACCAACGTGAAGCGACACGAGCACGCGATGCAAAGATAATAAAGGACTGAATGAGCGTTAACAACAGGAAGTGCCACCTGTGGCTCCGTTTTTAGCCGTTTCCTCCCCCGCTGGCTGTGCGCAAGATAGCGTAAAGCCCCCCCATCAACAAATGAGGGATAGAAATGGAAACGTGTGTGTGTGTGTGTGTGTGTGTGTAGTATGGGCAGGACAGTACAGAAGAGCAGGATATCCTGTTACTGCCTCAGGAAAGCAGTACTACAGTACAGGAATGTCTGCAATATTTCTCCACACACACACACACACACATAAAAAGGGTGTGTGTATAAATCCAGTGCTGTGCGTCAGTGTTTGTGCATGTGTATGTTTGTGGCTCTTGCTGAGGTGAACTCACATTCCAGGCATAACTGCTGTCCTCAAGGCCCGACTAATACTCACACAACATACCTGACCTGTGTGTGTGTGTGTGTGTGTGTGTGGTGTGTGTGTGTGTGTGTGTGTGTGAAACACAGGTTCACTGAAAAAGATAAGACTCTTATCACTTCACACTCAGAGCTGCTTCATGGAAAAAGGCCCAGAAGTAGCGAAAGCTCAACATTTGCCTCCGTGGATGATGAAAACAGGGAAATTCAGTTCTCCCAAACTGACCCGAATGAGACCAGTCCAACTCTGTTCTCATGTTCAGATTATCTGATGATGGAAGGAAATGAGGTTTGAGTTTCCACGTGAACCGAGGATCACCGACACAACGGTCTGATCACATCTGGAACCAGTTTCGCTTCTCCTGAAGAATCTGAACCACACGGACCGAGCGGTGGGGGGCATTTACCAGAATATGAACAATTCTGGACCCAAAGTAAACACCCAGCCTCCATCTCACACGCATTCTTCTATCTTTGCGAGGACCTTCACAGACATAACACACCCCCCAGTCCAGAAATGGAACAGACCCGACCCTAAAACCAGGTCTTGATGCTCAGCCACAATGTCCCCACGTCCCAAAAATGTCCTCACTTCATTAGCAGAATGTAGCATGTGGAAGAACACACGCAGCAGCTCTGTTTGCGGGGTAAATATGACCCGGTACTGGAGCTGGAGCTGGAGCCAGCCTCGATACGTGCCGTCAGGTCCGATCCAGAACCCGGTCCCTGATTTCTGGGTGGTGCAGCATTTGCCTCCATCTGAGCTCGGCACCCCGGTCCTTCTACAAACGTGACATATTTCATTACTCCGACCCCCCCGGTGAGTTCCGCTCGGAGGTGATGAATAAGTGTGTGATGAGGGGGGGGTTAGTGAGCACCCAGCCAGGCGAGGAAGAGCGAACATCCCCGGGTCAGCGGGGAGCTGCCGCCGTGTTTTCTGCCCATTCAAATCCAACTTTATTCCATCTTGTTCTCCAACTTGAGCGACCCTGTTATAAAGCAGGAGTGGAGCGCTACTCACCTGCTGCTCTGTGACCATCTAGTTCGGATTCATCTGTAAATCCATGAGGGAAGAGCTGCTTTCACTTTAGCCATCTCCAAACCTCTGCCTGGATCTCTTCCTTTCCCAGCCTCGCTCTGCCTGTGCCTGTGAGTAGGAGGGGCAGACTTTTCCTGACCAAGCCTTTTCCTCATCTTCTTTTCCTCCCCTCCCATCTCTCTTCCTCTCCTCCACAAAGCCTCTCCTTTCTCGCTCACATTCCTGCCGGCCGCTCAGTAAGCTGTGATGTCATTGGCCGAGTGTGTGTGTTCCTCCAGATGCCCCCCCTCCCACACAAAGACCCCATCTGTGCAGGACCCACATGCAAACACACCCCCAGCAAAAACATCCACCCTGTGGCTCCGCACGCCTCCTTCCTGTGGAGGAGCGCTCCTTCACCCCTGCTCCTTCACTCCCGCTCCTTCACCCCTGCTTCTTCACTCCTGCTCCTTCACTCCCGCTCCTTCACCCCTGCTCCTTCACCCCTGCTCCTTCACCCCTGCTCCTTCCCCCTGCTCCTTCACTCCCGCTCCTTCACCCCTGCTTCTTCACTCCTGCTCCTTCACCCCTGCTCTTCACCCCTGCTCCTTCACTCCCGCTCCTTCACCCCTGCTTCTTCACTCCTGCTCCTTCACCCCTGCTCCTTCACTCCCGCTCCTTCACCCCTGCTTCTTCACCCCTGCTTCTTCACCCCTGCTCCTTCACCCCTGCTCTTCACCCCTGCTCCTTCACCCCTGCTCCTTCACCCCTGCTCCTTCTCCCCTGCTCCTTCACTCCTGCTCCTTCACCCCTGCTCCTTCACCCCTGCTCCTTCACTCCTGCTCCTTCACCCCTGCTCCTTCACCCCTGCTCCTTCACCCCTGCTCCTTCACCCCTGCTCCTTCACCCCTGCTCCTTCACCCCTGCTCCTTCACTCCTGCTCCTTCCCCCTGCTCCTTCACCCCCGCTCCTTCACCCCTGCTCCTTCACTCCCGCTCCTTCACCCCTGCTCCTTCACTCCTGCTCCTTCTCCCCTGCTCCTTCTCCCCTGCTCCTTCACTCCCGCTCCTTCACTCCCGCTCCTTCACTCCTGCTCCTTCACTCCCGCTCCTTCACCCCTGCTCCTTCACTCCTGCTGATGAAGACTGAAGGGAGGAGGTCACTCTGGGAGTCGTGACCCTGTCAGCGATGGACTTACTCAACCAGAATCCTTTTAAAAGGACAGTTCATATAATATTGTGTGTGTGTGTGTGTGTGTGTGTGTGTGTGTGTGTGTGTGTGTGTGTACACCCCCTGTACACGTAAACAGCACCACAGAATCAAAGTTATTGTCAGATTTTCTGAGGAAAAAGCTTAAAAACAGAAATTCAGAGGAAACTCTTTCCCACAGATCCGAGTGTGGATAATTCCAGAGCCGTGAGGCCCTAATGGCCCCGAAGGCTCATTCCTCTTCAGTTCTCTGTCTGGAATTAGATTTACAGAGAAGACCAAGGATCCCAGAGCGCACAGCGGTTGGTGAGAGATTAGAAGGTCTAACATCTATTCCGGAGCAGGGTCAGGAAGGACCGTAATGGAATCAAGAGGTTAGTTCTAAAAATAGCAGCCAGTCAAAGCAAAACAAAGCCCCAAAACTGCTGTAACACAGGGTAAAATATGCAAGTTTTGCATCTCAGTCCTCCAGTCTGGGTCACAGGATCTCCCCCTCCGCCCCCCCCCCGAGGCACGGTTCACGTTCCCTCCTCACAAAATGCAACCGGAATCACTCTCCCTGAATTAGCAGGATCGGTTAGCGAGAGCGTGCTGTTAAATGATGGAGGAGGAGAGTAAGGATCCCCGTAAGGATCCATTATTACAAAAGTAGGAAAACAATCACGAGCCATTTGTGTTCTTCCCGCTCCGCATGCTTGGAGTCTTCCCTCACCAAAGCTGCCGAACATTTCAATCACTTCCCATCATTAAAGATTTCCCCGGCATCTAAAACTAATAACGCAGACGGGGTGAAGACCCGGGAAGAGCAGCAGCGCCTGGAGCTGAATCCGGTTCAATTAAGGCTGTGACATCACGGCCAAACATGCAAAATGAAGCGTGAGAGGTATCACAAGGTCTCCAGGCCTGAAATAACTCACATGAGGAGGGAAAAGCGCTCAGAAAATGGGACGGTGACCCAATTATTGCCTCTGCTCAGGGGATCCAGATCTGTCACAGGTCCTGACACGCAGACCTGTGACAGTGGCAGCGGGAGGAAGTGACAGATGACCAGCACGTGTGGCGGCGCCGTGGCGTGCGTGTCCACCAACAGCAGCGCTGCATGCGGGTCAACACGAGACCACCTCAGAATATCACTGAGAAGATCTGAGGGTGAATAAGGATCCATGACCACCGCGATGCTCCGAAATAAAAGGAAGCTGCTGATTGGACAATCGTAGCCCGCAGGTCAGCTAAACAGGAAACCAGGAAATGGATCGTCACAGGAAATACACCAAAACGAAAGACTGTGTGCACGGGAACAAAGGCAGAGAAGCGAACAGACAGAATTTATTATAAAACCGCAGCAGCTTGAAACAATTGTCAACTGTATGAGTCGCAGCAGCAAATAGCAAAACCTGCCATCAGGGTGCCGTCATCAGGAGTGAAAAAGGACATCCTAAACTCTCTGAAAGCCTCAGTGTTCAGTATAGGTTGCCATGGTGATCCAGCAGGCCAACAATGAATAGCTTTGCTGCATACCTGGCTAAGTATATAATCTTGGGCTCTGTAAAACACTCCGAGCTTACGCTAATCAATAGCTAGCTGTTAGTTTTGAAACCAATCCAGAACCTCTGAGGAGGCAAATGCCGATTACCCTCAAAATACCAACAGGGCACAGAAATAACACAGAAGAAGAATGCAGGTCTGGACTCGCATCAAGTCTCACATGAGACCACTTACACAAAGCCCGGACCCCCAGACAGCCCTCAAGG
Source organism: Takifugu flavidus (assembly GCF_003711565.1). Lineage (NCBI taxonomy): Eukaryota > Metazoa > Chordata > Actinopteri > Tetraodontiformes > Tetraodontidae > Takifugu > Takifugu flavidus. The sequence continues at coordinate 6,236,823 of NC_079539.1, read as the reverse complement.
AACAACAAAGGAGCCGGCGGGACTCACAAGCATCTGCATACTAATGCTGCCCTCAGAGATGGAGGACCCTCTGAGGTCTGGAGCTGGAGAGTGTGACCACTCGTGGCTGAGGACAGGGCAAACTGGGACAGAGCACAGTCCACCTGGACGCCTGAGGACCCCGCCACCACCCGTCCATCCCTGTCCGGGCCTGATCCGTGGATTCATGTCAAATTCAACTCAACTCACAAGTGAATCCCGACGGATCTCCGCAGAGTCAGATAACAGGGAAAGTTGTTCAGGAAATAAGCTGAGACATGAAGGAGCAACTCAGCACTGGAGGGGACAGAAGGGAGGTGTTGAGTAATGAAGGGAGCATGTAATTGTAATCCTTTCACAGCATGAATCAGCCCATTTTGGGATGCAGCACCGGGGGACTGAACAGGGAGGCCGACCGAGTCCTGACTGATCCTGAGGTTTCGTCTCCGTCTTAGCTCGACAGGCTAACACCAAATGTTGGTGATCAAACGGCGTCTTAAATAAACCGCTGGCATCGAAGCGTAGTAAAAAGATTAGCCACATTAACTGACGGGGATAAAAGATAATCTGCGTGGAGCACCTGGCCACGCCCACCGTGCTCGCTAGATTCCGAGGGTTACACACCAGCTTCAAAAATACGACATTAGCAGAGCGACGAAACGCTAAATGAACCGGTCCTTTACTTTACGCCCGCTACCGGACGGCCCTCCGTCTGTCACTGTCGTCTCGGGACGTCTCTGACATGTCTGACCTTGTCCAGCGCCAGCATGCTCCTCCTCCAACCGGCTCCTCCAGCATTCCCAGGAGTTCTGCTCATGGATGAGCCTGGATCACGCAGGTGGTCGGACCAGCGGGAGCGGCATCTCCACAGCCGTCCACGGGGAACGAGCTGCTCCCCAGCCTCAGCTTATCGTATTAACTCTCGCTGCTCGGTCTCACGCTGAGCAGAGCAGTGTGTTAATCACCCGTCTATTTCAGGAAAGCGGCTCGTTAGACGCCGGTATTTAGACAGGAGACGGAGGCTTCAGACGGGAGGAAAACAAACAGGTCTCCACGAGTCTCTCAGGGATGAGGGGGCATCAACGTGCACGTCGTCACAGCTCCTGACGGACGTGTGACGCTGCTGCTGCCAGTAAGTTGTTCCCATGAACGACCATATAATTGAGCGTGACCTCTCAGAGACACTGGTCTGGAGTTTGAGAAGCACCCTTTGATTAATGATGATGTGTGTGTTATCCTGGTTCTCTCCACGTCACCGCGCTCCCGTTTAAGTCCTTCTATTAAAGCCGCTGCGTCTCTTGGCATCAATTAACCAGCCAAACAGATTACTCAGTCTACCTCAATTTACAACATGAGCCTGAAATAAGCTCTTTTAATGGGCTTTGTGTTTAATTCATCCTGGTCTGTGTGTGTGTGTGTGTGTGTGTGTGTGTGTGTGTGTGTTACACCAGATCCCCACCAGGGCCCTCAGTGTTCGACCTCCGCCCTCCGATCTGCAGGCCTCGGTGAATCCCATCGTGACCCTACGACGACGCCTTTTTCATTGGAACGCAGCCCTTTTAATTTTAGGGAGCCTGGAAATCTGCCGGGGGTGTTAGAAAACTCCCTGCAGATTAAACATTCCTGAAGTTATTCAGCGTGGATGGACGGTGACCTAATGTTCTGCTTCCCAGAACCGCACCCCTGGGTGCAGGCGGAGCTTTTACGGATCAGCGATATTCCTCCTGGGAAGCTCACTTCCTAAAAATGCCCCAACTTAACGTGCCGACAGCACCACATCACCCACACCTACGCAAACCCCCCCATCTGTCTGGAACACCTGAGGCCCAAGCGGTGCTGGGAGACTGGAATTTAAGGTCAACCTCCAAACTGACTTCCTGGATGGCGTCTGGCGCGCCTGTATTTGATTAAATTGTATTATTCAGCACAGAAAGGGGCGGAGCTTGGAGGCCGTTCTCCTCACATCTGCCCAACGCTTTCAACATCCCAGCGTGTGGTCACCGTAAACTCAGAAGGTACGGCGGCGCCGCCCTCTTTGTGCTCAATGAATGATTTTGGTTGCACGGCGCAACAATAATCGGTGGATGTCGAGAACAATAGTGGGAGGCGGCCACGGCGGCCATGGCGTGCCTGCGCTTGTATTGTCGCATTTCCTGCGTCCCTTTAGCGCTCTTCCTCTCTGCAACACAAACGCAAAAACACTGGACAAAAACTAACAAGGAATGTGACAAAGGGGTTCCTGCGCCATCCGCTCGCCTCATTCAAACTTTTCTCTTGACTTAAATGCGTCAGGACGATGACGCAATGATCCTTTTACTTATAATTTTCTTTCAACACCTTCAGAAAAGTGTCCTCCCGGAGTGTTTCCGCTATACTCTCATCCAACACACACACACACACACACGCACGCACAAACATCCTGTCATCACACGCAGCCCTGATCCCAGATGCCAAACAAAAATAGAAATAATTTACACCCTGATGAGTGGCTGAGAGCTGCAGGACAAACATCAGGAAGCTTTGTTTGAGGGCTGGGAAACACAAATCACGTTTTAGCTCTTTAAGCTAGCCCGAGGAGGCTCACACCATCCCTGACCAGGAAGCGCACGTTTGTGCACAGCACTGATCTGACTACGCTGGTCTGGACTTCATTCAATAACAGCAGAGGGAGGATGGAGCTCTTCCTGGAAGGTGGCCGGGAGAGGCCCATCAACAGATCGGCCATGGAAAGGCCAGTCGGCCCTTAATGTCAACAACACGCTGGCATGTGAGAATGAGCAGACCTCCCAAAACAGCCTCCACCTTCTCACACACACACACACACACACACACACACACCACACACACACACACACACTATAGCTGATGATCTGGAAAAGGGGCTCTAAATGAGGATGAAAGAGAACAAGATGACATGAGACAATAAGTGTGTGTGTGTGTGTGTGTGTGTGTGTGTGTGTTTTGGGTAAATGAAAGGGTGGTTGGAAGAAGTCATCATGTCATGTGAGGGTCTAAATAAAATAAGTAAAAATACACTTAAAGCTGTGTGGACACACTTACTTCTACATCAACGAGTTAAATTTCCCTAAAATCGCCGCCACTCAGAGGAAAATATGCAGAATCCAACAGCCAAATTTTACCGATATTACTTCCAATGTGCAGCACAACCATTGGGTCTGTCGTTCCAGATCAACCGGATCAAACCTGCATGTGAAACACACGCAAACCTCGGGTGGCGGTGGCGGTGGCGTGCCAGCAGGTGCCCTCCTCCCCCTGACTGCTGACCAGCGCGTGGAGCTGGCTGGGATCCTTCTGTCACCGGGCACAGCTGACACGTTGGCAAACGCTCTGCTTGGATTGGCAGTTTGCTGCTTTGCTTTGTTATTTCCAGAATCTGCCAGTTAATTTCAAGCTAACGAAACGGCAAACTCTGCAGATCTAAATAGCAGCAGCCCTCAGATCCGCCGCCATCTAACGGGACAGCGCTCACGCCAGTTTTGTCCCCTCACTTGGTGACAATGTGGGGAAGGTTCATTAGAAACAAGTTTAGCAGTTTATGCAGCAGTTTAGGGCTCAAATCCAACATCCCATACATCCCTGGGAGCATCGCCCCAAGCATGTGGACACTAGGGCAACACACCATGTCAATAAAAATCCTTAATATTCACAAAGAGGAAAGAGAAAAACCCTTCGTTATCTTAGACATTCAGCCTGGTGAGAGCCTGAAATGAACACATGAATGATGCTTCTGGGAGCCGCGGCAGGTTCGGCTCCTATTCTAGATGTAGGTTAAAGTGATGCACAGGCGTGCACGCTGCTCCACTGACCTCCATGCGTGGCTGCATCTGTGCCACGTCCTGCACACTTTAAAGGCAATCAATTATCGGATGTTTCTACCACGCACGCACGCGCACGCACAGGCATAGAGAGAGAGCGGGAGCTAGCAGACTGACATCCAACTTCTCCTTTGCACATTCCTCTCGCGTGTTAAGCACATGTGTGATATTTAATCGACTCTACCTGTGCGGAGAAGGATGCGCAGCGATCCTGGTGCTCGCGGGCGTCCTCCGACCGGCTGATCGGCCGTTAATGACCGCTGGGATCAGTTGGCTTTGGGGGGTTAACGGCGCGGCCGAGCTGCCTGCCGACACTTCTTCTTCTTCTTCTTCTTCCGAGTGTCTCTCGTTTGTCCTGTTTCTGGTGTCCTCCAACGAGACGTTCAACGAGAGAAGTCAAAGTCGCGACGTGGAGGCTCAGCGGAAGTAGCGGAGGTGGCGGCCGCTGCCTCGTGCCACGATGAGCTGCGTTTACGCGCCAGCTTTTCCAACCAGCCCCCCCTCTCTCTCTCTCTCCCTCTCTCTCTCTTCCCCCCTCTCTCTCCCTCCCTCTCAGGCACGCGCTATGAATAATGCAGGGTGCGCGAGCTCTATTCTGTCACATTCCAGAGACAATCAGCTGCGCCCGGCTGGCGCGAGCACAAAGCGAGGCCGCGCGGCGCGGATCAGGTTCCCGCCTCGCTCGTGTATTGAGCTGCGGCCCAGCCGGACCCCCACCTGCCCCCACATGCCCCACCGGCTCCTGTTACCCCAACCTCACGCACAATGTGCTGGGGTGGCATTTCCAGAGCAACAAAAGTCAGAACTCTCGAGAACAACGGAGCGACCCCTCACCTGTACAGTTTAAAACTGAAAATCTGGGGGAAAAGGCTGATTTATCACAATAAATGCTCCTTTTTTCCAGTCACTGTTGCTCTAATTCTGTATCAGCTAAGCTTTCTGCCTCTGATCCAAACATAAAGCAAGGAATTAATATAGGAATTGTGGTGATATTGACCATAAAATTCCTACTTTATTCTATCATTAATGAAAAATAACACTGTTTTCCTGTGGAAGTGGGAGGGGCCATTTTCTGGTCAACCATTTGGAAAAGTTGCAACTTCAGTCTGCAGTTCAAGTTCCTGGGTCATCAGACACATCAAGAGCACTCGATCTACTCACCGCGGCAGCCTGGGGGCGTCTGCTCGGGCCAGGACGTTGGTACCCATTTGCTGTTGTCATGGTAACTTCAGACGTTTGGCCGCTGCCTGTGATGAAACAAAACGTTGGACTGTCACCACCTCTGAAAGGTTAATCAGCAGTTCTGCCGTTCTTTTGTTGTGGTGGAGCTTCAGCGACATGGAAACATCATCCGAGCGGAGAGGAAATCTCCCTCACATGTAAATATGAAACATGAACGGATGGAACATGGCTGGTCTGTGCAGGCCATTTCCTGCCAGATGGGACCAATTATAATCCACATCAGCTTCTCCAGTCTGACTTCAGCCGACGTCAAAGTAAATGCACATTTTATCGTGATTAACGGCCTCATTAAGTGTGTGATTAGCTGCGAATTCCTGTAATCAGCGAGAGATCAAGGACTGTTTTAATAATTTAATAATGTGAGTGAATCATGTTTCTTCCTCTGTAGCTGTCATGATCTGTTGGTTACAGAACATCCTGTCTTTTTAGGTATCATCATCCTCACCTCCGTGTGTGTGTGTGTGTGTGTGTGTGTGTGTGTGTGTGTGTGTGTGTGTGTGTGTGTGATAAGTAGCTGCAATCACTATTCCTGTTGAACACAACAGATATAAATAAATCAGTGCACATCCCAAACACGCTCTGACTGGTTTCAGCAGCCGGCTGCTGTCATGATGTATTAAATGCTCCATTTATGTGTGTGTATCATGTCTTCTTTGGTGGAGGAGTGTGTATCGTGTCCTGGTCAATGTTTTTAAAGAACATTAACACTGCAGCGTGTGCATGATAAGCACACATTATCTTGAATTGTGTCATCCGACAACTCAGAAAAGCTGCAGTGCTCCCAGAACGGAGCAGACAGACCTCAGGTGGTGATGACTTTAACACAAAAATGCCAAATATTTTGGTAGGAAATGTACAAATTTGATCTGTGGGGTTGGTAAAACTGGTAAAAAGTGCCTCAGTTCCAGCAGGTTGGGCTTCACTTGAGTGTAAAGTTGGTGTTTGGAACATTTCTTTAAAGAGAAGAAATCAAAATCAGGCAATTAGAATGCTTCAGTAAGATAAAATAAGACTATATTCTCTGTATTCATTTAAACTTATGCCTGGTGAATTGACAATATATAAATACATAAATGATTTCACCTAAATCTCCTGGCACACACTTACTTTAGTCTGGCTTTTATAGAAAAACCACCAGGTTTATTGGATTATGTGCACCATAAATCAGCGGTATTATAAAATAACTCCATCCAAATAGTCTGAAGTCATCTGAGAATGTTCCCATTAATCTTTTAGCTTAATGGTTTATTTACGCTACAATCCTTTTTTGTGATTTCAAGGTTAGAAGGTGAAAGAACAACATGCAACCTGGACTCAGTTTTCAACTTAAATTAAAATAATCCTCATATTTGTTAATTTATGACCTTGCTTGAATGTTTGTATCCAACCTTAACTATGTGTGTGCGTGCGCGCATATATTTGTTAGTGGCAGTGGGCATTAAACAGATAGGGGGTGCAATAAGGATAGTTTATGATCTTTTGTGTCAGCAGCCGATGAAAAAGTGAATGTTAGAGACAGATGGAAAGAACAAGCAGGAGACGGCAGAGGGGCACTGGAGAAACTCAGCTTTATTGATGATAGAGAGAGTATACAGACATTAGAGAGAGAGAGAGAGAATGTGACAGAGTGAGTTGTCATAACCATAGAAAGAAAGAGAGAGTGGACATTAGAAAATGGCTCCGTTCTTATGTTTCAGTCCGCGAGGGCAGGCAGATAAGTGAAAGAGAGCCCCCTACAGAGCCAGAGGGGTACTGCAGGAGTGGCAGTGCAGCTGGTCAAACTCAGCAGGTCTGAAACTGAGTTCACTCTGCAGCTCCTCGTAACGCACGCACACACACACGCACACACATGCACACACACACATACACACAAACTAACAGGCAACCATCTGCTCTGTTTCCTATGTTATAATTTCAAGATATCCAAAATTATAACCCTGACAGGAAATAAAGATGGATGACATGTCGCAACTTCCTCCAAATGAACCGATATATGTACCGTTAATATCCGCTCACCTAAAACTCTGAGCACAGGCCTGCTATAAGCCTTTACCTGTTTGTTAAATTTGATTAAAGGATCCAGCATAGTAAAACATGGCTTTTCCTCTTAATTGAGCTGATAATAGGGGGTTAAGAAGATGTTCTGGCCTCACTTGCAGGGGGCTCTTGTTTCATCCATCTGAATTTGCTGTCTTTGGTAACGACACTCAAGTGCTTCTTTCAAATGCTGCACATCCTGTGTGCACATTACACTTTGGGGTAGCGAATTCGAACCTTTCAAACCAACCAGCAATGGAGTAAATATCTGCATTGAGCCCAGCCAAATTGGGACCCTGAATGAAACATAAGCTCTGTTGTTTCCACCTGTTGCGAATTTGATAGCGATAAATGAAAGAGTGAAATGGTCTCGTGCTGCTCCCACCCACAAGATCTAGTGAGGAATCAAGAGTGAACTGTGTTAGAGTGCGCTAATCTTTTGAGCTGCAACTGAACTTCGTTGGACTTAAATGAAAAAGCACCAGTCAGTTTTAGCTGTAAAAGAGTTTGAGGGGGTCTCGTCAGAAGACCCAGCTATGAGTTAATAGTGAGGTTACACACAGCAAAGCAGTGACGTTAGAAGGTGCAAGTATAAAGTGTGCATTTGTACAGTGGTAATATGGCAGCGGACAACATCAGAAAGACCTTCTAGTGCCCCTAATAATCGAGATCAGTGTATGGATGTGGAAAATAAAGCAATAACTAAATAGAATATAGAGCATATGTACATTTACGACCCACACAGACCAGACCTGCCGACCACACAGCAGCAGCAGCAGCAGCAGCAGCAGCAGCAGCAGCCAATCACAACGGTCGCCAGACAACTGAGAGCGGCGCACAGTCAGACAGACGGAGGCCTCGCTGTGGCCGAAGCGTTAGCGTTCCTCGATATGACCATTGGCAGAGATGCTGCACAGTGCAGAGATGCTCTCTGAAGAAGAGGAAACAACCAGGCTGCTCAGCCTCTTCAGGTCTCTCTGGATTCCAGAAAACCCAGTTAATGAATTAGCAATGAGTACAATCATTCAAGTTCAGACACCCCAAAATCCCATTCTTTGGATCTCAAGAGCCTCTCTTATCTCTCCGTATAGTTTGGCCTAAATGAATCTATTGATAAGGTGCGACTCATTGGTTTCCTTCCTCCCTGAACATCTCCTATATTCCTACATTCTCATTATTATCAAATGTTATTATTAAAACACTCCAGAAGATCACCGACATGAGGATTGCAGTGAGTTTCCAACAGGACCAGAAACGTCCTGTATGTCGGTGCTTTGCATTGTTGTTGTTACCAAAATGAACACGAACTCAACTAATCCGTGCTGTAAAATCCTGGAAGCAGTGATTATATATGTTACGAAGACCCCAGGTCACGTTAGCGGTAGCACCCTTGTAGATGGGGACCTGGTTGGTGACAGTTAGAGCTGGCAGTGTTTTTAGAATCTCTCTGGAAAGAGTATCATGGCTCTGGCAGCTTTCTGCAGCCAACAAGTGATGAAACGGTAACGCTCGTTACTGTTCCTCGTATAAAAGATTGTGCCCAGGCTGTCGGTGGCCAGTTGTTTTATTGGGTGGGAATCGACATTCCTCCACTGTCAGTATGTACTCATTAAGCTGCCATTAGCAGCCAGTGCCCAATAGGAAGAGATGGCTGCCAAAAGTTGTTCCAGGGCTTCTGCTCAGTTTGGAAGATTGAGAATGGGAGGAAATGAACTCAGAGGTGAAATAGCTGGATTTGATGGCCAGAGTGAGTGAGAGTGCCTGTTCTGAGCAACTCAAGTCCAGAAACTGCGGTGTCAAAAACAACAGTCCCAGCCATCCCACTGCCTTTCTGTTCAAATTTAAAATGAAACAAAATGAAAATGTTCAGAGAACAACAGCAAACTGAAAAGAACTACCAAAAATAACTTCTGATCGTCTCTACTTTGTTAAGCTATGGATGAGGAAAATGAAGAGGCACATAAAGAAACCAAGGCAACGAGTATCCCCCTCTCCGCTCCCGGCTTGTTGTGTTGTTGATCTGAGTGAAAGGTGTGTAAAATGTGTTTGTCTTTTATAAAGTGGCCGATGTGATTGTCTCCAGATAAATCCTAAACTCCCGCCGAGGTCAGCTATTTGACCCGTCTGACCCCCGTTTGTTCCATTTTTTATTTGTAAATCATCATTGTTGACTCAGTTCAGACGCTGCGTTGACAGAGTGTTTGTGTGTGTGTGTGTGTGTGTGTGTGTGTGTGTGAGCCCAGTCCAGAGGAGGGGGAGGAGGAAGGCTTCTGTTAGTAACCATCCAGACATAAGGTGAAGAGAGGGGTGTTGTGGGTAATACTAATAAAAGGGTGGAAGGAGGACAAGAGTCGTTCACATGAGGATGCAGCACTGGCAGCGTTTCCTCTTGTCTGTACCTGTGGTGGGTGTGAGGCCGGGCGGGGGGGCCAGGTTGGCGTCGGGGTTAGCAGGGGGCGAGGAAGCGCTGTCGGGCTCACGGCTGTCAGATGACAGTTCCGTGCTGGGGACCTCGGATGTGGCCGGCCGCCCTGACACGAGGTCGGCGGCCGTGCCGTCGATGATGGAGAGGTCGGTCACCGTCTTCTCCCGCAGCGACTTCTCATCGTCCTCGTCGATCAGGACCACCTCGGCCTTCACGGTGCCATCGAAGCCCAGCAGCTGTCTGCTCTCGCTCGTGTCCTCCACATCCTGGTACCCCAGGAAGACCATGGTCACCGGGTGCTCCTCGCTGGCCTGGGGGAAGGAGGGGAGGTCGGCGCAGGGTTGAGTCGTTACTGGAGCAGCGGGGGGCATCATGCCGAGCTGAGCCTCCCTCTGGAGGGTGACCTGAGCTGGTGGGCTTGAGGGGATGGATGGGGGGGCGCAGGAGGGTGGAGACAGGTCATCCCCATCAGCTGGGGACAAATAGGTGGATGGCAAAGCGGGGGTCACTGTCACATGACCCCTGCCGCTGTCCCCGTGTACAACAGGCCTGACAGCACGCTGCACCAGCTGGTCAACCTGGGCGGAGCTCCAGCCATTTTCCATGGTGCTAGTGGACACGCCCCCCGAAGACGTGACCTCATAGACCACTTTCCTGCCATCATCATAGACTTTGACGCCACGCGATGCCGCATCCAGGGGGCTCACACGATTGGCTGACAGGATACGCTGCTCGCCCGTCTGTGGATCATGCTGCACATTGATCTCCATGGCAAACATCGCTGTTAGGAGGAGAGGAGAGACAGGGAGTTGAGGGGGGGGGGGGTAGAGAGGGGGGTGAGATTTGAAGTGAAGGGGTGAGGAGGGATGAGTGGAGGAGATGGGGGAAAAGTGGAGGGAGTAAAGTGTGAGGGTGAGGTCAGTGTTTCCGGATAGGTCTGATTCAACCTGCAACAAGTGCAGCAAGTCTAAATATCAGACGCACATTAGATACGAGAGGGACGTTTGAGGCTTAAAACCTTCCAATCAATCACTTTTTCAAAGGTCGGACAGGGAAGTTCTTCCCCAGAACAAACAACCGCGAGAGTCTGCGATATAAATTATCCATTTCTAACACTGCAGAAAATAACAAACCTGGGAGTCCAAACCTGCTGCTCATCTATGCTGAAACTGTCAATTTTCATCCTTAACCTTCATTTTGCAGGGTTAAAAAGTCATAAAACTATATTAAAGGAGGTGTTTGGGTGCGTCTGTAAGGTGTGAGAGCTGATATTGTTGCTGCTGAATCACCAGGTTACCACGCTGACCAAAAGGCTGAGCTGTTGCAAAGTGGAGCAGCGTCAGCAGCAGCCAACACAAACGCACATAATACCTTTAGACTGAGCGCTACACACCCGCCACTGATTGGCTACACACCGCTCACACCGCCGACATCAACGAAAACACAACCTGTCGTGGTCAAAAGTTGTTGGTGCTGAGAGATGAAACAGGACGAAAAGGTTGATTCAGAGACCGATCGACCCGGCAGCGACTGCTGTCCATGATTTAATGGACTAAAAGCAAAAATGTCCTGAATTTAAAAGCACAATTCTAACTTCCTCGTCCTCGGTCGCGCACTAATATTTTTTCAGTGCTGTTTAATGTAAAGCCCGTGCGTCCTCCCTCCAGGACACCAGCCAGTTTGACCCAGTAATCCCACTTGGCTGTGGCCCAAAACCTTTCTATACTCCCCCCCCTTCCCCAGCCCTCTCTGACCCCCCCGTCTTACCAGGTCTTGGTATGGCGTGCTCTCCAGACGCGGGCGGGCCGGCCCTGTGCTGCGTGGCCAGAACGAGGTGGTCGGGATCTTGTGGCGTGCCGTCCGAGAGAGGAGCCGACACGCAGCTGGTGGCATCTGATGGGCAGGAGAGCAGGAGAGGAAATGACACATGGTCAGAGGAGCGAAAGAGGCCCGTGAGGACACACACACACACACACACACACACACACATACACACACCTATCTGTGACCACACCAGCTCATGCAGTGCTTATCCAGCAGAAGTGTGCATTTGCGTGCATGTTTGCATGTGCGTGTGTGTGTGTGTGTGTGTGTGTGTGTGTGTAATATTGGGTGGGCAGGGTCATCCCGGGGGTTAACCACACCCTGAGAGAGTCTCTTTGTGGCCTCGCCGCTGCTGGTGTGTGTTTTTGTGTCAGGCTGTTGTTACCCATCACTGTGATGAGTGCGTGTGTGTAACTATAGGTGTGTATTTATGGAGTCTTTTGTGTTTGTGTGTGTGTGTGTGGTGTGTGTGTGTGTGTGTAAGAGAGAGAGATTGTGTGTGATTTGACAGACAAAGCTTTTGGGCTTACAGGGCTTGCTGGTGAATAGGTGGTGATATAAAGCCAGCGTCGGCATGCTGCAGAGTCATGGCCTTGTGTGTGTGTGTGTGTGTGTGTGTGTGGGAGAGAGAGAGAGAGAGAAAAAGGCAGTTTGTGTGTGTTTTTGTATGCAACTATACACATGGAGTAAGTCCGTGCGTGTGAGCTCTGGCCCACATCTCTCCTACCTCAGCGAGACTATTATCTACACACAAATACACTAAGAAAATCTAACAAGAGGGACCCCATGACCGGTGTGTGTGTGTGTGTGTGTGTGTGTGTGTGTGTGTGTGTGTGATTGCTCATACCACCATCCTGGCTCATTAGACTCTGAAAGAGAGAGAGAGAAAAAATAACTGTTAACATCAGAGTTTGTAGAAGCTTCATTTTAACTGTGTCAGGAGAGTTAATATTGATATTCATTCATTTTTAGCACTTTACACTTGAATAAAAGTCGCCGGCACACTGAAAACTGATTAGAAGCGCCGGGTGTTGTCACAGCTCATTAATGCTCACGCTGGTTGCCGCAGCAACACGTTCCTGTACCTTCTGCAGGTCTTCGATGGAGCGCTCGGTCTCCTTCAGACGCTCCCTCAGAACCTGCTCTTTGGCTGATATTTGGGACTCCTCCTGCTCCAGAGCCCCGATTTCAGACTCCAGCCTGCCAAACACATAAAAGCATCACACCGGAGGAAGGACGATTCACAACAACCCGGCTTCTCATCAGGCTTTTGGACCTCGAGAAGCAGCCGCCTGAGACCGGTTTAATGGCAGGAAACATAGAAAAGAACAACTGGGTTCATTTTAACTTTAGACTTTAACATTTAGAAACAACCTCCGTGGTCACAGGAGGTGATCAGAAGACATAACTTTATTGCTTGTGGAACTCTGTGAGAAGTTTAATGTCTAATCTTTAATTCACTCTCACAGTGAGCAGACTGACAGTTTCTGCAGGTCTCTGCGGAGGTCTGGCAGGCAGAGAGGAAACCCCCCGGTCCTCCTCCCCGACCCTTTCCTGGAATTGTTGCTACATCCATCTTTGAAGTGTGTTCGCGTCATTGGGACCAAATCTTTACCAGCAGTTGTAAAAATGCAGGACGAGTTCAGGGTTTGTCTCTTTCAGAGACTTCTTGAAATGAGGATTAGGAGATTAGCTGCACTCAGAAGGAGTCGCACGGCTCCAGCAGACAGGATCGGCCTCCCAGGACTCATTAAATACAGCATTTTACTCTTCAGCCTGTCAGACTGATGAAAGTGCAGCGTCAGCAGTTACAGAGCATAACGACGTATAACGAGTCGTTGCTTCATTTCCACACACTGACTCACGCTGGTTAAGATTCTGTATTTAACTCAGCCTTGAGTTCCCAAAAACCGTCGACCTTCGATCCGTAGCAGTGACAGAATCACAATGTGTTATCAGCCACAGAAGGAGGCTCCTCACCACAGCAGGACATCTAAAGATACAACCAGCTGCTATTTTTATGTTTCTATTCAACGCTGCAGCATTTCTGTCGATGCTAATATCACATTATCCTGCGTATCAAGATCGTCCGAGGCAAAACAGAGGCGCTAAATATAAACCGTGTGGAGGTGGACAATGACTGTTGACAACGGATTTCAAGTGTCCCTGCAGCAGCAGGCCGATGTGCCCCCCCCCAGGGCCAGTGCCCCCCTCCTCCAGGCCGATGTGCCCCCTCCACAGGGCCAGTGCCCCCTCCCCAGGGCCAGTGCCCCCCTCCTCCAGGCCGATGTGCCCCCTCCTCAGGGCCAGTGCCCCCCTCCTCCAGGACGATGTGCCCCCTCCTCCAGGCCAGTGCCCCCCTCCTCCAGGCCGATGTGCCCCCTCCCCAGGGCCAGTGCCCCCCTCCTCCAGGCCGAAGTGCCCCCTCCCCAGGGCCAGTGCCCCCCTCCTCCAGGCCGAAGTGCCCCCTCCCCAGGGCCAGTGCCCCCTCCCCAGGGCCAGTGCCCCCCTCCTCCAGGCCGATGTGCCCCTCCCCAGGGCCAGTGCCCCCCTCCTACAGGCCGATGTGCCCCTCCCCAGGGCCAGTGCCCCCCTCCTCCAGGCCGATGTGCCCCTCCCCAGGGCCAGTGCCCACTTCCTCCTATTGTTAGAGTTGACCATTTTAAGCTGCCCAGTAACTGAAAATCATTTATTTCAAAGTGATCCCCGCACAGGTGATTTATAAAGTGTTTTTAAGAATAATTGTCCCTGAAATGATGAAACTGACATGAGAGAATCATGTCGATCAGTTAATAAATAAAAAAAATGTTAGAAAACGCTAAATTAGTGCAGAAGAAGACTGAAACGGCGCCATCTAGCGGTCGACCACAGAAACTAAATAGGCGCTAAATTCTTCACTCTAATGTGTTGTAGTCTTGATAATTCCCGTCTCAGTGATTATTCCTAAAGTTGTGATGAAACAAACGGCGAGATCAGCTGAAAGAGAGATAAAAAATACAGAAAAGGCAAGACAGAAGAAGACAGAGGGGGTCACAACCTGAAAGTGTTGCCTCTCTTCTTGTGTCTGCAGTTGCTATCTTGGTGGTAATCCTCAAAGGGACTGGTGATGTCACCGACCCACCCAGACCCGTTGCCATGACTACATCAGGACAGGCTTGCCACATAATACTGTGTGTGGTGGTGGTGGTGGTGGGGCAACAAGGCAGGGCAACAAGAGTTATGGGAATCAGATACTTATTAATCCCGTTAGGGAAATCAGGTGATTGTTAACCACGTTAGATCACACGTGCACATTTCTGAGCAGCTCAGAAATAAATTTAAAAAGTAAATTTCCTCCCCAAACCGCATCACTATAAACAGAAGAGACCTGACTGAGGCCTCCTCCGCAGCCGCTGTGGGCAAAAGAGAAATATTTTCAGAGGGTTACGAAACGACTCGAGTGAGCTTTTCCTGCTCCGACTCCCAGCAGAACCTGGAGGATCCACCGGCGCCGCTCCGCACGTTGGAACAGAAGCAGCACAGCTTGTTCAACAAGACTTTATCGATCCCTTTGTTAAATACGCGTTGTGACTTGTCCCACCTCTGTCCTGCTCTTCATGCGGTCACCCTGCAGGATTTTAAACTCCGGCTTTGATTTATGGGCACAAACGAACCCACACAGGAAGTGGGGAGGTTCTCTTCGAGCGGGATCTGGAGGTTGATGTGAAACAAACGGAAAACCTTCTGATGCAGGCAGAAGCAACAACAGAGGCGTGTGTCAGGAGCCGCCACAGAAGGTCAGCAGGCCGTTTCCTTCTGGATCAGCTGGGGCTGCGTTTAAACACGCTAGGAAAATAAATGCCATCCCATCACGATGGGATGTTGGGCCGGAGAGACTGCAGATGCACGGCTGGTTTCTGCCCAGGCTGAATGGGCTCTAGTAAAAGCTTCCATGTGTAAGAAGCCTTTAGAACTTTTCACAAGCGGATAAATTAAAGCTGTTAAAGAACAAAAAGATGGAGGCATTATTAAAAATCCCCTCTCTGCTGCTTTAGCCTGTCATGCTAAAGACAGAACATCCGTCAGTGCCTGTTTCTTCATCATCGGGGCTTTGTGACGTCCTCACGTGGGCTTCCAACAGGGACGCTCAGGTATGAGGTCACCAGCACAAGGATGGCACTGTTTCGCCTCTTTATGAGATTTCCAGTTTAAATTGGAGACGTGTCGCCACACAAAGAGTGCTGCTCTGTTCCTTTGGGTGTGTTCACCATTAAATCTCCAGAAAACCATTTGGAAAACCAGAGTAGCAACAGAGAATTCCTGTATCCGTGTATTCCCAAACCTTTGTGTTAGCATTGCTACGCTATCACACGGCACCTTTACGCAGTTGAAGAACATGAGGAGAACATGAGAACATGAGAACATGAGAACATGAGAACATGAGCAGAACATGAGGTTTATGGGGTGGAACCATCCTTGGTTGTGTTGATGACACCCCGGCTGTCTTGAAGAACCCGGTTGCCTGAGTTGAGGGTTATTTTGGGATGGCGCGTGTGCTATGGAGTGTAAATATAGATGCCACACCTTCTGCTAGAAATAACCGCTCACACATGCCCGAGCGCTCATCACTGTCCACAAACATCCCAGACAAAATGTTTCAGGAGTTGCAGATGTCACTGCAGCTTTTTGTGTTTAGCGTTTGTGGACTGAAGCTTTCACCAAATCTCTCCAACCAATAAACCACAAATTAAGCCAGATTGTTTTCATTTGAATGCATCCGCTCATAATTTCCTGGATATCTGAATACTTTCACTCCGGATTTACTGATCGTAACCACAGTGAGCCTGATACATTAGAGGAACTTTTGGTGAGGTTTGCCATAAGCAACACAAATTTTCATTCAAATTCCTCCTCAAACCAGAGAATTCAGGGTGTTTCTGAGCCAGTTTTTGGCTTTAAAAGCTTGAACACACACAGAAATTAGTCACTGTGGTGCAGCTTTGGTTATTTCCTGCTCTATGAGCTGAATAAACCTGGACCAGCCCAACACAAGGTGCTGCGGACTCAAGAGACTCTGTGGGTTTTAAATTGCTTTTAGAAGTCATGGATATCTCCTCACTGACAATCTTTCAGTGATTCTGTGCTTCGGGGGTGATAATGCGCCCCCTCATTGACCGCTGACCGCTGCTCTGTTCACACCAGACCCAGAATATCCCGACGTTATCGCGTTGATGTTATTCCAGCACGGATGCTAAGCTACAGTAGCTGCTGGCTAACAGGGCCAAAGTCCCACCGATGCCAAACCCACTGAAAAATACCTTTAATGGAGGAACTAATTCCAATGAATTGCGATTCAGATATGATTCAGTGACCGACTGTTAATGGTGATCTCATGGCTCAACACCACTGTGGGGAGTTAGCAACTATCTAACAGTAGCGCTCCAATCAGGAAGCTCCTCCCAAAGACACAAATACAGGAAGTGCACACAGCATCACATCACCCTTCTTCCAGTCCTGGCAGCGTATTTGGAGGCAACACCCAGCGTTCGCCTCGCTCTTTCTCTCTGCTGCAGCCTTTCCTCTGTGTTTTATCCTCATCATCTGATCCCGGCTCCCCTCCACATTCCTCTGGCAGCTAACGCTCGCTCTGTTTTTGGAGAAGTGTGCAGCGGCGTTCGGTGTTTGTTTTCAGCGTGGAAGAAAAATGCAGCGCTTGTTCTAAGGTTACAGAGCTGCCAAGAAGAATGCCAAACCTCCGCCGCCTCTCCGGTTACACCGTGTTTGCCTTGACCCCCACACCGTCCTGAAAGCGAGGACTTTGTCCCATCTTGTGCCACAAAAAGAAAATGTTTCTACTGGGAAATCTGACTGAAATCATGTTGTTTTTGAGGGTTCGGGAGACGGAGCGCTAATAACCTGCGGGTTGTTTTCCTCTGTTAGGTTCTAAAGTCTCTTGTAAACATATTGAGTAAATAAAGGCTTCATCCTTTCAGTTAATATTAATATTTGTAGCTGTGAAGCACCACCGTCACCTCTGAATCATGATTTTGACCTTCTACGCCCTCTTTGTATAGCGATTGAGTCTGGGAGTGGGTGTGACATCTGCGTCCTACCTGTGGATCAGGTCTTCCAGGCTCCTCCCTCGTTCTTCATCCTGTTCCAGCTGTTTTTGCCGCACCTCCGCCTCCTCCGCCGACATTCCCTGCAGGAGCCATCGCTCTCGCATGGCCTTGGACTGGAAGAGGAAGCAGAGTCACGGTCAGGTATGCTGGCGAAGAGGCTGCTGAGCGCGCTCGCAATGATGCAGAATCTTGCAGTTGGTCCTCCTCCGCCTGTATCATCACGCGCTCCAAACGCTGCTTCTCTCATCCGTCGGTCGGGGGTATTTTTAGACTTGGTCTAAGTGGTCCATCACGGAGACTCATTCCTGGTGATAATTCTGGTGCAGCAGCTTCATTCATTTGTGATGAAGCTGATTCTGGTCACACAAACACTCATTAATGGGAATAATCTGCTGAGCAGAGCTGCCTGCCTGTCCAAAGGTCCTGTTGAAACACCAGCCAACGGCTCCGAGTTAGGGAGCTCATTCCGCCCCCGTGGGCGAGTTTCAGGAGAGGCTTCCACCAGCAGCTCTCAGGGTTCTGGATGTTCAGCTGTGTCTTCTTCTACACACGAGCTGAGCAAACCAGACGGTGAGAGATCATTTAGTGTAGGATAACCACGTGTTTCCTATGAGAACCGGCCTGCTCTCACGCTGTTTAACAGACTTTCCATTTCCTGTTGCGCTCTGAGACACAGCAGCTCTGTTAGGGAGGCCTGAAGGGAAGTTTGGGGGATATTTAGAGACCAGAACTGGCCCGTGGGACCATCTGCTTCTCACCTGTGATGCTGCTGAAGAATAGAAACCAGAGTCTTCCAAACATGCCCAAATCTGTATCACAGCAGGAGGGAGTGTGAGCGGGCAGGAGCTGCCGCTGCTGTGTGAGCCTTCCGAGGAGATCACATCAGTGTTTACACATTCCCACACTCAGATCTGTGCCTCCATTCAGGCAGGCTTGGACCACGCAGCTCTTTATCACATCCCCGTAGACTCCAGCCTTCATTTCCTCTCTCAGGGCTTTTCCGTCTCCAGAGAGGGCTCCACAAAGGCGGCTTCACGCTGCCTGACTGTGTGCCACTCAGCGGTAACGGCCATTAAATGGGATTTTTGTAAGCAGAAGCTGATAGAATCTACAGATGAAGGCAGCTGGAGAGCAGAGGAGGATGGAGCAGAGCTTCTGTCTGCCCTAATCTGTTGTTGTTGTTGTTGTTGTTGTTGTCAAACAGGCTCAGTCAACGATCATCGACTTGTATGAAACCGTGAGTGGTGAGAGATTCCTCGAAATGAGTGGATCCTCTCAGAGCGACTGAAGCTCCAGCAGGTATCTCCACCAGCCTGTGGCCAGCTTCACATGACCGCAGCTTCTGGGGTTCAGTTTAGTTCGCTAACATGTGAAACGGCAAAACTCTGAGTTTGTTTCCCTTCAGAGGAGGCTCATTGGTGCCGTCTGTGTTTAGCTCGTCTCCCAATTTCAGCTCTGGACTTTACAGGAGAAAAGAGTGGAAATAATTGCGGGGCTGGAAGACATCTGATACTTTTCCTTGGATCACACTTTTTTTGTGGTGGCTTCCATCACAGGAAGAGAGCTGAGATGCTTCTCCAACATTTTCCCTAAACAACATAGATAAACAACACTGACGGGTTCTTCAGCACAAAGCTGAAACCCTGCATTTGTGACTGGAGACAAACATCTTCATTAAAAGCCTCTGTGCTCCTTGGAACACCTCATTCACAGACCCATAGGTCAGATGGCTTTAATCAGCCTCTTTACACGATCGATCACAGCGCTTGGAGGCTCCTGAAACTTCATGTATGTGGCTTCATACATCGATATCTAGAGTCTTCGCCCACGCTCACGTGCAACATGGTCCGTGATAAGATGGTGCGTGGCTGGTGTCCCACTTCCTGCCTCTTTTTAACCCTTTCACGTCCCCTCACGTCAGATTGTGCTGCTGACCTCAGCTTTGATCTGAGGCTTGATTGTGTCCACCTCCAGATGTTGAACATCAGCAGGAGGCAGGTGGTGCGTGTGTAACGACCAACCTTGAGATGCTGCAGTTGCAGGACGAGCTCGTCCAGCTGGCTCCTCTTGTCTTCAATCTCAGTTTGCCTTTTCCGCTTCTCCTGTGAGGGACGAGAGAGAGAGAGATGAAAGCTAGGCTCCGAGCTTGGTGGATCTGCACCGGCGCTGGTTTCATTAGCGGTTTTGTTGGCGTTGAGGCCTGCTGCCGCTGCCGGATCGATCGGTTTGATGCTGCTGCTCATTGAGCAAAGATCCCTGTGGGACCTTCAGATGTTGGGTTTAACAGTAAAGAGCCTGAAGACATTTAGGGGAGCGATCCAGGGGCGGCGTTCGCTGGAGCTGCTGGTGATCAGGTGGTCTCAACACGCCAACGTCACCAACGTCTGATGTCACCAGACAAACTCTCTTCACCTCACTGGGACGGTTTTCAAGATGCTTCTGGAAGATGGAGGTTCAGGACGAAGGAGGAGCGAAGCCCATCCTCATCATCATCTTCATGGAAAGAATCAGGATTTCTGCATTATTTATTGGGGTAATTCGATGGGTGAAGGGACCCAGTTTTCTTTTAATGGGTAAAAGTCATCAGTCTTCTTCTATTCTCACCCACTCAGAGGTAACAGCTGATTACATCATTGAGAAAACATGTCATCTTATATGCAGTTTAAGGTTTTGCTGCTTTATTTTAGCAGTTCTGGCTGTTGCCGGGACTTTATGTCCACGAATGAGTGTTTAAATAGATCCAATCTGTCTGGAAATAACCAATAAACCTGATGAACGGTGTTGGAGATCAGAAAAGAAAAGGAAAAAGGAAAAACTCCCTCTCTCTCTCTGTGTCTCTCTCTCTCACACACACACACACACACACACACACACACACACACACACACAGACCACAACGAGCTCCCGACCTACACAGAAGCCGTTCCCATGGCTTATGAAGAACAGACAGCAGTTGGTGCCAGAGGTTTGGTCAACAGATGTCAAGGACTGTTTTGGATATGGGGAATGAGCAGATCACACACACACACACACACACACACCACACACACACACACGCACACACACACACACACACACACACACACACACACACACACACACAGAAGAATGAACCACTGATAAGACAACTACATTTCCTAAAATAACACCTCCCTCCAACGAGCTGTGTGTTCCTGACCGTTCCTGACTCATCAAACATCGAAGGGGGATCGGGATGAATGTAAAGCGTCGTCAGGTTTGGCAACACTTTATTACAGCGCTCTAACTCACCTGGAACATTCCCCTTAAACAGCCTCCATACGATAGGAGAGCATTCTATGGTCATACAGCAGAAGCCCCATTAGAGCCCAAATCGGGCCGTCTGGAGGTGCGGCAGTGACCCGCGCTGGGCTGGGAGCCGCCCTTCCTATTCTACTGCCTCAGAATCAGGAGCTGTTCTGTCTGCAGCCGACTGCACCACATTGTCACCACATTGATATACTGGTGTGTAACATCTTGGGAGAACAACACTTCCATAGATACAAAGAGCCTGTATAATTCAGGGGAAACGAGCTTTTTCTGCCATGTTGCCGAATGAATGGAAACATTATTGACTTGATTGGGGCTCCAGTGTGGAGGATTATTCTGCTTCTTCGGGGTCACAGAGTTCCTATAAACAGTGTTGGGCCAGTTCTTAACGTACAGTTGAGTGTAGAGGAGAGACCCCGGGGTCCCGCTCTGGCTCTGCTCCTCCTCCTGCTTCTCCTCAGGGAAATATGTTGACATTCCTGGTGACAGACTCGTGACTTCCCACACTTTGGCTCAGCCAGTGTTCGGCCCCAATCGGCTACAAAAGGCCAAAACTCCCACTGCCAAGCCAGAATTTACAGACAAATCTGCAGTGTAGAAGAAGGTTCCCGAGAATCTGCAGTAAAGTCCTGACAGGACAGCTGAAGAGCTGAGCTGCTCAGACTCAGGGATTCAGGTTGACTGCATTGTTGCTGATTTTAAGACGCCGGAGGATATTTCTGCCTACATTTTAATCAAGCAAGCACTCGACGATGTCTTGGCCGTCTTGTGTGCAAATTAGACTGGAAACGGTGGCTTGGGCCCAGCTTCCAGACCAGTACAGAGCAAGTATTTATTTTAGAGGCTAAATTACACGTTGGGAGTTTGGCATGAGAAATGCTCGGAGCTCAGGGAAAATCCGGCTGGGAGAAAAGGTGCGACGGATCATGACGTCCGGACAGACGGGCGGACGGACGGGAAGATTAACGGACACGCAGGTGAAACACATGACAGCAGTAACATGTGAGGGAGGCTGAAAGTCTGCTCTGCTTTTAAAGGAGCATCGTGTGACAATGCTAATTTAGTTCTGTGGGGAGCAGAATGCTAACCTGCTGAAGGTGGGGTCAGTAAATGCAAACTTAGCACGTCCTCGGGACGACGTGCATTCCGTGGTCAGGTGATATAGCAGCAGGTGGCGACGACACTCATCGTGTCCATATTGGGGAGCGTGCTGCTCCCCCATGGACAGGCTAACGTCGGTGAGACCTTACTGACTCTCTTTGACATCTACCGAATGTCATTTTTGACCTTTGTTCTATTCTGAACTGTAGAAGAACGAACACACATGCAGACAGACATACGGAGCAGAGAAAGTCTTCATCGGCTGTTCAAGAAAACGCTACTAAACATCACTCTAACTCTAAAAACGGAACTTTCACACAATTCCATCTCTGCTGACGAGTCTCCGTCTGGATGCTACATTATTGACTGCACAATTAAGTGTCATGAAAATGATTTTAAAACCAGCTGTGGTCACTAAAGCTGCATTCCACTCGTCTCTGAACCTTAACCCCACTCACACAAACACGCTAGAATGTCCAGCTGCTGCTAATTTTAGCTGTCCCAGACCCCCTACGATCCAACTAAACACACCCCCACTCTCCCCCCACCCCCCCAACATGACTTTGCCCCAAGCACGCCGCCCATCTGCACACCACTGAGGGCCATAAACCAAGCAGCTCCATCCTGTGAGGGAGCCAATCTGGGTAGTCAGTAGCTGGAAATAGTGGACGCGGTGATTGTGGAGGCCGAATATGAGCTACGCTAGTGTGACCCGCTGGAACGATGTGATGTAGCTGTTGGGTCCTGTTTTCCTTTTAGATGCTATTTCTGACATCTTCACTAAGACATTTACACGCTCCACGAGCTTCCTGATTTACAAGCAGTGGCGAAACAAGCCAAAGAAAGCAGCAGAGCTGAAATTATAACTATTTTAGGGAATAAAATCTTTAACAGCAACCTCTGGCAACACGTTCCAAGCTGTTATGAAGGTTTCAGTGCTGACATTAATCTGTAAATGTAAACCAACACATGCCTGCGGGGAGCTCAAACAACCCCCCACTGTATTCACCTCTGTTAACACAGGCCATTACCCAGAATGCCACAGCCACAAATCTGAGCACATGCCAGTGTCGCCCTATAACGCCCCCCTCACCTTCACCCTGGACAACACACGCCTCTGTTAGCGTGCTAAGCAGATCCAGACAGAGCAACAGTGGTTATTCACACGGGTTTACCTGCAACGTGGACACACACACACACACACACACACCATCATTTGGGGCCAAGTCTATGTCTATGGAATGAGGAAGTGATACATGATGAGTGAGTTCATTGAAGGGTGTTTGTGCGTGTGTGTGTGTGTGGTGTGTGTGTGTGTGTGTGTGTGTGTGTGTGTGTGAGCATGGTAGCAGCTCTGAAAAATGACCTCAGCTCTTTGGACTCTAAACTCCTGCTGTCCCCACTACTCACGCACGCACGCACACACACACGCACGCACACACGCACGCACACACGCACGCACACACACACACGCACGCACACACACACACGCACGCACACACACACACACACACACACACACACACACATACACAAACGCACACACACACCACTGAAACTGACACTTGTGCAATCAGCTTTTTAGGGAAAAATCCGACCGACTGCTGTAATAACATGTTAATAACACACCAAACACGTCTGAATTTAACGACCTGACATCACATCTTTCCTAATCTGACCAATTAGCAGCCATGGAAACCTGCACCGCTGGCGCCCTTGATTCCCCTCAGACTGTTTGTGCCAAAGACAAATGAACGAATGAAACTCTTTAAGCACAGTCACAGCTTTCGAAACAATCGCCATCAGTCATCACACAGTAAATCACCAGCAACCGCTGCTTTGGTTGTTGGTTCCGTGTTTTATTCACGGCCCGTCCAGACGGAAACGCTGATTGTAGTGACAGCTGTCTGCTGAAGGTCCAGATGAACCCAAACCACGTCTGTCCCGTTAATTAAAACGAGCGCCACGCCGGCAGAGACACCGGTGGATCCCCCATCGGACTCCCCAGGAGGTTTTCAACCAGACCTGCTAAAGTATTGATGAGGTCACACGCTGGTGCAGAGGACATCTCAGCGTATCAATTATGGATGGAATCAGCAGCTCGTCAGCTGCAGAGCATCTCGTCGCGCCTTCATTCTACTCCAGAGAGCCAGATGAGTCCCGATCACCATGTGGTGGTGGCACGGATGTAAACGGGTGTTTTTCCTGTGCTGAACCAAGGTCCGCCACTCCGGACCCTGGTTCTTTCCCAGCTGCTGTATCATGACTGTTTTCATGGCTCCTTCTCGTTGGAAGTCAGCACAGAAGCAGTTTTTAAGAGTAACTACTCCCTCTTTAAGTGCTTGTTAATGCGTTAAAGTGATGCATATGAGGAGCTGCCTTGTCGAGAGAAGAAGGTTAAATGATTTATTTATTTTAGACGGATCTGTTTAAGGTCCGAATTAGACGGAGCGCTGAGGAGGAAAACTACTCAACAGGGTGTTGAGATGCTCAGAGCAGAGAACGGAGCTGAAGATAACGTCAGCACTCGCTGACTTTGATAAGGAAACTCCTCCTTAAAGTAAACAACAGGCCAGTTCCACGTGAGCCATTAATAAACAATTTAATTCCAACTTTAATATAACAGTTATTGGCCTTGTAAAACGTGCTTCATTAGCTGAAATGCTTCCTTACATTAAGAGGCCAAACTAAAGAGGCGCATAAAGAGCAGAAGCTAAATTAGTATTTATCACCGTTGCTCCCATCAGGTTCCCTTTGCTGCTCTTACACAGGGAAAATGACAACAGGTGGAAAGAAGGTCAGTTTCTGAGTCCCAAACACCACATCAAGACTCGTTTACGGACAAATATCCTCCTTCTACAGGATTTCTCAGGATTGATGCCAGATATCGGGAATCTTCCAGGTTTTCCGTTCTCTATCTACAGGCTGGTATGGCTGCAGGCGTCATCGCAGCCAAAATAGTTTCCCCATCTGCCGCCGTTCCCCCGTAGCTGTGCATGGATGTGTGTGTGTTCCTGGGTTTGTGTGTGAGAGTGTGTGTGGTATGCTGTGGTTCCTCGCTGGCGCCAAATTTAGTCCCAGTCAGTGAAGCCGGTATGAAGCTCGATGCTATCAGTCGCAGCCAAGAGGAATCCTCAGCGATAACCCAACACGCGGTGATGCTAACGGGAAGGGGGACGACCTCCTGAGACCAGACCCCCTTTAAAGCAGACGCCTCAAACCTCAGACGTGCGGCCAAAGTAGTGGTGGGGGGGGGATTTTCCACCAAGTTTTAGCTGGTTTCAACCAGCAAAAGTCACTGACAGAGACAGAAGCCGACATGAACAGAGAGAGAGAGCAGAGGGCAAGAAGGCGAGTGGGAGTGATGTTCATTACAGTTGGAACAACAAAAACACTTTGTTTAATGGGACCAGCATGTAGGAGGCCATGACGTCATCCTGCGGTCCTTCATTTTGAATTTCGGGAGCTTTCATTGCAGCATTTTGGTTTTTTTTTTATCCTTTCTGGTTTGCATTGTGTGGAGACGGTTAAAAGTGAAGGTATACGGAGCGGCTGAGGGGTGAGAGTGACCTTGGTCGGGTCAGATGTTTTATCAAGAAGACTTGGCTGTGTCGTGCAAATGAAATCAACTTCTCCCGTCCCTCCATTTGAAAGGATGTCTGGATGAACAAGATGATTACTGTGACAACCCAGATGGAGAAATCAAAGAGAAGGAGTTAATGAAAGAGGCAGACGGGCTCACAGGAGCTCAGTCGCAGATGATGAAGGCGTTTGGGACACTGACAGACAAAAAAAAGCTTCAAACACTCAGACTTACCGCCAAGGCCTGCAGCCTCTCTTTGTGGAGCTGAGCCTCCTCACACGACATCCTGAGGTGGTGGGAGGCAGAGGCAAAAGGTGGGGAGAAGAGGGGAGGAAGGGGGTGCAGGGGTGAGAGAGGAGAAAGAGACGTGAGATCTGGGAAACTGGAGTCCCTCAGAGAAGAAAGGGAGGGGACAGGAGGAAAGGATGAGAAGAAGAAGAGTGTCCAGGAGAAGTGTCTTCCTCAGGAATAATCCAAACAGAGAGAGGGAGAAGGAGCTCTCATT